>NC_079900.1:5560871-5867848 GCF_024868665.1 Triplophysa rosa | reverse complement strand
GCAAGAGCACGACCACGATACAGGAACACACAGCACAGGCACCAAACACATACAATGCACGAGCACAAGACAAAGAAACAAGAGGGTATTTATAGGAAACACAAACGAGGGATAACGACATGGGGCAGGTGTGAGACATTAAACACTCAGGGAAAGATTACGAGGAAACGAGAGGAATGGGACCAATGACAAGACACTGGAGAGAACGTATATTATTGACAAACGGACAACAATATGTTTCTCTCCACACATAACCAAAGACTTTGTCATGGCTCTGCTACAGGACCAAGAAAAACCTGACTAAGGAAGCAGAGCCATGACACTAACTGACCTGCAAATAGTGAGGGGCTATGTGGGTGGACGAAGCCAAACCCTCGATCAAGAAGACAATGTTGACTTGGAGCAGTTGTATAAGAACACATGCGCTACTAAACCAAAAGATGCTTAGGTAGTTTTGCAGAATTCACAAAGAATTGAACTGTTTAGTGAGCTGTTTTATACCCCAATAATTGTAAATCAAACCTTTCATGTCAAGGGAATGTTAGATTCCGGCTCTATGGCTTGTACAAGAAATGAAGCAACAGCAACCAAGATGCTCGAAGAAGAGGTAATAGCCGTACCAAACAGTTGAGTGAACAAGTCTTTCTAATTGGTTGCGGTTGTCATCAAACTCACCCGAAATGTATGTATGACGTGGACATAGAGGTGTATCCTCGGTGTATCCTCGGATCGAATGTCATAAAGTATCTCTTGCATGAAATTAAAAATAACGATGACTACTGGAGGGTGACTACCCGGGACTGCGATACGTCGGTGCCCGCAGACGCGCCACACTTCCTTGATAGGATGGCGGGTTTGTCAAGATGGAAAGGTGCTGAAACTCCTCATAAAGTTGGAACGGTAAAGTTGACTCAAGCTGTAACACTTTTAGCTAAGCAGGAGCACTTAGTATGGGGCCGACTGCCAGCAGGTAGTCCAATGTCCCTGGCAGCACAGTAGAACCAGTGGAACCCACATCTTCAAAATCTGCGCCTCGTAATATTTTGGTTGGTCGGGTGGTTACTCCTCTGTGGGGTGACAGGTATGTTCCAATGAAGATAGTGAATCTTTCTGATCAGCCTGTGACTTTAAAAAGGAACTGCAAGTTAGAGGATGTATCGCACTGCTTGGCTGTTGAGGATTTCACGATTTTCCAGAATACAGTTGAAGTCAGTGATCAAGTGACAGCTAATCCCAGTACAACTAATGAAGACCTTGGAAAGAAACTGGCAGAAGTTGGCGTGAAAAATGTAGACCAATGGTTCTCAACCTTTTTTGGGCCGGCGCCCCCCTATCCATTTTCTAGGTCCCTTACCGCCCCCCCACAAAAATAATGGCTAAATGTCTTCATTATAATAATAACAATAATAATACATTATTTGTTATTAAAATATAATTTAAAACGCATGTCACTGAATTGGGATAATCTGTAATCTCAATAAATGTATATTTGTTTTGTCTCGTGAAATACCATTAAAAATTAATAAAAAGCATGTCACTGAAAGTCAAATAACAGATTTGATTGGCCAGTTGAAATATTACCATACTTTCCCAAGGAGCAAAAACGATGTGAAGTAGAATGTTTGAACTTAGTTTCAATACTCTCCTAAATGCATGATAAAAACCTAAAAAGCTGCCTATATTCACCTCACTTAGGTGTGTAAGTTTATAGGCCTAAATGTGTGTGCTTCCATCAGAGGTTTAATACAAGGTTTGTCATTAATAATTTGTGTTCATAATTAGGCAAATGAAAACAATACAATCTTCTTACAAGAATAAACACTTATTACAATGTAGAAATGATTGGATGTATTTATTTTTTATTATCTTGAAACAGTCCAAGCAGTGTACATTTTGGGCTCAGATATGACGATAATTAGGTACGTAGAGAATTAATATCCTACCCAAAGTTGACTACAATATATTAGACTGAGTTTATGCATAAACATTTCTACATCATAAATAGAGTTAAGTGTAATTCATTTTAAATGCTGTAATTAGAGTGGTAGTGAATATCATTTATTGAAAATATTTTCCAAGGCTTACAAATAAGTATTTCATGCAAAATGCTGTTCATGCAAACTCTACTGTCATACAATGTGCAATGAAAGGTATAGATGTTACCCACAGCAAATGGAGAAATTTGTTAGGTAGCCTATTTGTTTCAAATATTTACACTCTCACTATTAAGTTAAATCTGCCCCTACAGTCAGCTGACATCAAGGTAACATGAAAGCTCTCAGTGATAGAGGCGCCCATCCCAAATTTTATATGATACTACATCAGTGTATTTTGCCGCACTGCGCATATCTATTGGCATATGCTGATTCAAAGAATGATTCAATATGCAGCAGTTTGATCTTCAATTTCTCTCGTGTTGAATGCCGGTTGGTCTGTGCAACTCAACTGCACATTTTTTGATCACGGATGACTATGTTAGTGATAAAGTTCTATAACACATTACTTTTAAAAACTTGCTCCAATTGCTCTGGGAAAAATAAGCCCTCCAACATCCTACATGAGGTTGTCGAACACCCAGCAGTATTTATACACCTCTCTAACCTGAATGTAGCCTATACAGGACGAACTGCATTCAGTAATAGAGAATGCCAATTTGTGTTCGCGCTCGCTGTAATGGATTTCAGAACATTTTAGAACAGCTAATAGTTGCCTTTATTCGTGTTCTACCAATAAATAAATATTACCCATTCAATTTCTTCGACTCTCCATGGCCTTTAAGTGGACTGTTTGAAGTGTTTTTTCACACGCGATGTGGCGAGGACTCAGCTGTCGCTTTATCTTGTAGCGGTCCAAACGTTTTGTACAGTCAAGGTGGTGCTCGCATCTCGGGGAGAATAAGAACTTATTGATATGTTTTCAAATAATTGGTTAAAGCCGACGCGGCTGCTGCGAAGAGCTGTGTTCGGGGTGAAGAGGCAGGATTTTGGGTGCAAGTCATGAGCAAAGTGCGCTCACTGCGCGGTGGTGATCATGTGGTGTGTGCGTGTGTGGTCAAAAACATTCACGGCTACATTAAAACCACATTTTGCGACCTTGCTGCTCCTGATGCAGATCGTAATCTTTTGCAGGTAAATGTTTAATCTTGTCTTGCCTGGATATTTGGTGAAAACTTGCGAACGCCCCCAAATAACACCTGAACGCCCCTGTAGCGAGGAAGGCGGGGCGAGAGCCGTGAGGCATGCGGGGACCGCGGTCGCACAGCTGACACTCGTTGCCACTTACGCCGCCGGCCCCGCCTTACTCGCCCCACGGCTCTCGCCCCGCCTTCCTCGCTACAGCCCCCCTTTCAAAAATCTTTCTTCCATCGCCCCCCGACGCTCTGAACACCCACATTGAGAAACGCTGATGTAGACATTGATTCGTGTCAAGTCAGTCAAGCTACCAAGTGAGAGATGGTGCAGCTTTGGTGACCTTCAATGACATTTTCTTGAAACATACTCTAGATTGTGGCGAAGCCAAAGGGTTCTCGCATTGTATTCAATTGAAAGATGAACGACCATTTCGTCTTCCATATCGGAGAGTTCCACCGGCGCATTATCAAAAGTTGAGGCAAATCCTGAAGGAAATGGAGGAAGAGGGCATAATAAGGACATCTACCAGCGAATTTGCCTCACCGTTGGTAATGGTATGGAAAAGAGACGGAAGTGGATCTGCACCGACTTTAGGTGGCTCAATGCTCGGACTTTGAAAGATCCACACCCACTACCACATCAATCAGATTGTCTGGCTGCTTTAGGTGGCAACATTTACTTCAATAAAATGGACTTAACATCTGGTTTCTACAAAATCCCTATGCACGAGGATGACAAAAAAATACACAGCCTTCACCACACCCCTTGGTCTGCATGAATACAATCGCATGCAGCAAGGCCTGTTTAATAGTCCAGCTTCGTTCATGAAAATGATGTTAAGTATATTTGGTGATTTGAATTTAAGCCTTTTATTGTGCTATTTTGACGATCTGCTGGTTTTGCAGCCACTGAAAAGGAAGCGCTGAGCAGGTTAGAAGTGGTATTTCATTTTATTTTTATTTTTAGATGGATTAGGAGCAGTCTTATCACAGATACCTCTAGGTGAGGATCGAGCGAGACCCATCGCTTTCGCAAGCAAAACTCTTAGTTCTTTCGCAAAGACGATACCCAGCCCACCGTCTGGAATTTCTAGCCCTAAAGTGGAGCGTTTACGAGAAGTTTAGCTATTGGCTAAAAGGACACACATTTTGTGTATGGACGGATAACAATCCTCTGACTTATTTAATGACTAAACCAAAACTTGATGCCTGTGAGCAACACTGGGTTGCAAAGTTGGCCCCTTATACCTTTGAGATCCATCACATACCGGGCAACAAGAATGTTGTGGCTGAAAACCTGTTTGCAAATAAACAATATATTTTTGAAAGTTTTATACTGAATCAGAATCAGAATGAGAATCAGAAAGAGCTTTATTGCCAAGTATGTTTGCACATACAAGGAATTTGTTTTGGTGACAGGAGCATCCAGAACACAGAAACAGCAACAACAGTACACAGAGACCATAACACAATAGAATACAGTACACAATGATTTAAATAAGGGCCTATGGGTATAAAAAATTAAGAAATACAATACAATAAACATAAGATAAAGATATAGAGAGTGTATGTATGTATGTAAATATGTACAAGTAAAAAATAAGAATAGACTATTGTAGTACAAGGTATGTGCTTTATACAGCAGAATGAATGAAATATAATTTACAGAAAAAGTTGTATAAAAATAGATAGTGTATTATCTGGAGGATATAATTAATATTGAACTTAATTATTATTGCACAGAGTTATTAATTGCACGGTGTGTAAAAACATTTAACTGTTCAAGAGGTAGATGGCCTGAGGGAAGAAGCTGTTTTTGTGTCTGGTTGTTTTGGTGCTCAGTGCTCTGTAGCGCCGACCAGACGGCAGCATTGTGAAGAGATGATGGCTTGGATGTGAGAGGTCCAGGGTGATTTTCTGAGCCCTTTTCCTCACTCTGGATGTATACAGTTCTTGGAGGGTGGGCAGGGGAGCACCAATGATCTTCTCAGCAGTCCGAACCGTCCTCTGTAGTCTTCTGATGTCTGACTTCGTGGCTGAGCCAAACCAGACAGTGATGGATGTGCAGAGGACAGACTCTATGACAGCTGAGTAAAACTGTTTTAATAGAGTTTGTGGTAGGTTGAACTTCTTCAGCTGATGTAAAAAGTACAACCTTTGCTGGGCTTTTTTAGCAATGGAGCCAATGTGATTGTCCCACCTCAGGTTCTGAGAGATGGTGGTGCACAGGAACCTGAATGACTCCACTGCTGCCACAGTGCTGTTCATGATGGTGAGAGGGGGGAGTGCAGGGGGGTTTCTCCTGAAGTCCACAATCGTCTCCACTGTTTTAAGCGTGTTCAGCTCCAAGTTGTTATGACTGCACCAGACAGCCAGCTGCTCAGCCTCCTGTCTGTATGCAGACTCATCACCATCCTGAATGAGGCCAATGAGTGTGGTGTCCAGATGTTTCAGGACAAAATGCAGCCCCATGTTAACTGCATCCTCAACAGACCTGTTTGCTCTGTAGGCAAACTGCAGCGGGTCCAGTAAGGGTTCTGTGATGTCCTTCAGATAAGCCAGTACCAGTCTCTCGAATGACTTCATGACCACAGATGTGAGAGCGACGGGTCTGTAGTCATTCAGTCCTGTGATTTTGTGTTTCTTTGGGATGGGGATTATGGTGGAGCGCTTGAAACAGGAAGGAACTGTGCACAGCTCCAGTGATCTGTTGAAGATCTGTGAGAAGATGAAGGCCAGTTGAATAGCACAGCTTTTAAGACAGGCTGGGGAGATACCATCTGGGCCTGGTGCTTTTCTTGTCTTTTGTTTCCTAAAGACTCGGCACACATCCTCTTCACTGATCTGATGTGCAGGAGGTGGGGTGACTGAAGGTGATAGGTGTTGTGTAGAGAGAATGTCAGAGTTGGTGTGAGGTGTAAAGTTAGCATTTTCAAATCTGCAGTAAAAGTCATTCAGATCATTGACCAGGTGTTGATTGCCTGCAAAATTGGAGGATGGTGGCTTGTAGTTGGTGATGTCTTTAAGGCCTTTCCACACAGACGTAGGGTCGTTGGCTGAAAACCGGTTTTCCAACTTTTTAGAGTAGTTTCTCTTAGCCACTCTGATCTCCTTTGTCAATGTGTTCCTAGCCTGCTTGTACAAGACTTTGTCCCCTTTTCTGTAGGCATCCGCCACTGCAGCACTCGGGGAGCAAGTGGGGGTAAGGTGCCTAGGTCAAGGACACCTCAGACGTTACCCGCCAGCCCTTAGAATCGAGTCGGCAACCTTCTGGTACATTTTGTTCTTTCATAAATGTGCATTTTAGTTCCTAAATTTGCTTAATAGGACTAGGTGTTATATTCACACTATTTCAGCACAGTTGAATTGCCCAACAGGACATTTCCCACGCCTTATGCATTACAGGGGGAGCATTCAAGAATATGAATAGAGGAAAGGAGGTCTGAGGTTTCACTGGGTTCGTCGGGTAGGCATCCTCGATGTTTGGGGGATAATTGATTATAGAAATACATAGCATACTTACCTTTCCTTGCTATTATCAGAGAGACATCTCATGAGTTGTGTGTCCGATCATACTTTCATCACATCCATTATCCTGGGTGAAAGATGCCTTTAGGTGAGGTGCTCCTGATAATGGTTCCCATCAATGCGGCACAATGTCAGTTGTGCACCTCAGCCTCATTGGGTGTTTCGGCCCTTTATAACAAGACACCCTCAGCCAAGGGAGGCCCACCGCAGGTTGATCAGGCCTGGGTGTGTGTCGCATTGTTACATGGTCATCTAGCAGCCCATGCTGTGTCCTCCACTGGACCTGTCCTCTGAAAGTGACCTATTTGTCAGCTATGGTGACCTCTGCATTTAACCCGTCCAGTGAGTAGTGAACTCATGCACAGCAAGTCGTGAACACACATTCACCCGGAGCAGTGGGCAGCTATCACTGCAGCTCCAGGGGAGCAAGTGGGGGTAAGGTGCCTTGCTCAAGGACACCTCAGTCGTTACTTGAGAATCAAACCGGCAACCTTTTGGTTACGAGTCCAACTCTCTAACCATTAGGCCACAACTGCCACGACTGCCCACACCGTTAATGCATGCTCAGTGCCCCCGGGCCCGTATGACATAACCTTACAACACATTACCAAAATCAACACAACCATACGCGCCAACCCATTGGCTAAAGCTGTTATAGCCCCACTGGCACCGTTAATGCATGCTCAGTGCCCCCAATCCTGTATGGCATAACATTACAACACATTACCATAACCTCGTCGCAACCATACACGCCACCCCGTTGGCTAAGGCTGTTCTAGCCCCACTGGTACCGTTAATGCATGCTCAGTGCCCCCGGTTCCGTATGGCATAAAATTCCAACACACAACACCATTTTATTACATGGTCATTCGGCAGCCCATATTTTGTCTTTCCGTTTCAACCACAGCCAGTGGCTGCTTCTCTCAGCAACCGTGGCAAGTTCTTTGACTACCGTCCGTTGGGCCTGTCCTCTGATCCCCACTTTCTTAAGCAGCCTTGTAGTAGAATTGGAAACAAAGCCCCTGCAGCCCACATCCACCGGGAACACTTTCGCTGTCCCTCCCCGATCTTCAGCCTCCGCTGCCAAGTTGGCATACCGGAGATTCTTTCTTTCAAATGCTTCATGATTATAGAAATACATACAGTAGCATACTTACCTTTAATTGGTATTATCAGAGAGACATCTCATGAGTTGTGTGTCCGATCCCACTTTCATCACATCCATTATCCTGGTGAAAGATGCCAGATGTTTATTTCAAACCCGGTGACAAACATAAAGGATGAATAATAATATGGACTTAAATGACAAATTGTGGAACTACATGTTTTTAGAAGGATAGCAGCAAAATGTAATTATAAAACAAGTTAATATAAAGCAGGATTCATTCTAAAGACAGACATTGAATAGAAACCATACTGAGAAAAAAGGTCTGAAATTCAGACAAAGCATGTGCAATAGGCTACTGATGCATCTCCTCACAGATAAAAACAAGCAAGACATATATTCAATATATTTGGCACAAAAGCAAAACATCTCTTTTAGTAATTTTTTTTCACAAATTTCATTATACAAAAGACAAAGTTTTAGTTTCATTTCTTTGTCAGTGTTTATCTGAGTCATGAAGGTCATGATGTATTTGAGTGTGTAGCTCTTGAAATGAAAGGGACATGTTTGTTTGACTAACCTTTTGTTACTTTGCTTTCAAAGCTGGATCAGTCTAAACATTTTTTTTATTTCCAGCCTGCACGAGCAACAGTCTTTTCCAGTTGTTTTTATGTTGACTGTCAAGTTGAAAGTCTGCCAATGTTTTATAAAGTGAGACATGAGTTGTGTGGTTAACACAGTGTGCTCTATCCAATTGTGGTACTCGGCTTGCAGCCATTTCAGATTTTTTTTAACAGATTTTTTTTATCTTGGTTGTGTTTATTTACAAGTAATCTTTAAAATCAAGACCTGTCTTGTCCTTATAGCTTAGGGTTTGTTGAAAGGAAAAAGATACTGAGGATTAGGTAATGTGTGTACAATCTGTCTGTGTAAAAGAATAAAAAGACAGCAAGGCTTTGAACAATATAAGGTGAGTACACAATTTAAGTGAATTTTCATGAACAAAGAAGGGTTTGAAAATAATTGCATCATTTTCTTTTACTTGCTGTCACTCAAAACTCATACGAAAAGGAAGTAACTTTTAGTTTCGTTTCTGTGTAAATCTATCTGTGTAAGGGAGATACTGAACAACACAACCAGCACACGAATCCAATGTCACATCTTATGTTTATTTATCTAGACGGAATGCTGTGTACATTTTCTTTCTTTGACTCTGATGCTTATTAATATTTAGAATAGTCATAAATAAAAAAATACAGTACATGAGCATGGAGCCATGTTGATTCTTTTTAGTGTGTTATACAGTATATTAGGCTATATCATCATCATCATCATCATCACTTTTATTAAAGACTCAAAGCCCAATTAAAAAAATTACAAACAAACAAATGACATAAAACACATAAATATATAAAAAACTATACAGCAGTAACCACTTTTCCTTTTATCCATTCCCCTCTTACATTAATTGGTGGCAGCGGTGGGATGGATAAAAGGAAAGGCACTATCCTCGGAAGTGTTCGAACAAAGAAAATGCAGGCAGTCACGATCGGTAATATAACTTTTGATTACTTTATTAGTCGAGGTCTCTCTCCTCGTGGCGACATCAACGTGACCTCCGCCACACCGCCCTTGTGCATGCGCGCCACACCAGTTCAACTCATAACCCCAAAATTCACAATAAATGTCACAAATAAATCTCACACTAGTATTGACAAAAACCATAATCATAATTGATGTTATGTTAATACTACACATATGATATTGATAATAATCAGTTTTGCAACATTTTTGCATTTTACCTTAATAGCCACAGTGTATAGAAATTCTCTCTGCCTCCCTACACTCCCTACACTTAACAATAGTTATTTCCTCCATTAAAATGGTAAAAAGTTAATGCAAAATATCATGGTACATAAGTGTTTCAGAGAACTACAGGAGATGGATGAAGATTCAGTGAATCAAAATGAATCAAAATCTGAATCAGAATGGAACCCAGAGAGCAGTTCAAGTTGTGATTGGAGTGAGGATGAAGGAAAGAAAAGACAACGATGGAAAAAAGAAAGATGAAAACACAAAATTGTAACGTGAGTGAGCAGACAGGAACAACATTGGTCAAGAATAGAGGAGCCAAAAGTTGTGAGAGTGAGTAAATATAAAATTACAAGAACAACCATTGATGGAAGCAGTACATTAAACACTGTTGATGCTTGACTTCAACACTCTTAAAAATAAAGGTGATGCCATAGAAGAACCTTTTTTGTTCCATAAAGAACCTTTAACATCTGAAGAACCTTTGTGTTTCACAAAAGGTTCCTTGTGGTGGAAAAAATGTTCTTCCGATTATAAAATAGTAAAAATAGTAAAATAGTTTTCATTGGCCCGCCGTGGAAGCCTATCCCTGATTGGTTGACTACTTTTGACAGCCTATAATGCCTGGAACACACAGGAGGACCTCTCGAGAGCGAGAGTCGCAAAGGATTCGTGGACGCACGGCACGCATTTTGAGTGCGCACACGCTCACTGAGCGAGAGGAGAGACAATTCATAAGAGATTGTATAATTGAAAGCGCGCGTCCAGTTTTGTGCATGAGCAAAGGAAATCGGCGTGCGAGCGGAGAGATTCGCGCGCTCGTATGACAAGTATGCGCTCTCGCCTTGTAATAATGCCCTCGCGACATTTGTCATTAAAATAACGCCATACGGGTGAGAGAGAGGGGGAGAATAAAAGATTTAGACACGGCCTAAACAGATGTGTAATATAATATTGTGTTTGTGTGTTGTGAACAGAGGTCAATGGTGCTGTACATTTTGCAGGATGAAGAAAGTTAAGGGGTCTACTCAAAAGACACGGCAGGATGTTTTGAACAGTCCACTTTCTCAATACAGACTGGTACAATCACAAAAACATAACAAACTAATGAGTAATGAACGATGCTGTTGGTTTGATTTTCATGAAACAAAAATAAGAAAATATATTACTTAAAACCCCATAGAAATAATGCTGCAACAACAAGCATTTAAATGCGATAAGAAGAGGGAAAACGTTTCTTCTTGAAGTTAATAGAGTAAACACACACATTGTGGTGGGTGAGGACGTGTTTTTATCCAACCAGCATATTTATTTCTATACGTTTGTTTTTCAGCACTGCCAGTATCTGCTGTTACACCTGCTACACGAAGTAAATCTTTTTCATTTGTTTGTGTTGCAGTTACATTTGTTCTTATAGCCTGTTTAATGCGTTTCATGTGCACTGCTAAATTTTGGCCCCAGGGCCATGCAGTTACCTCCCAGTGTGTGAAAATATACCTGGCAATAAATAAAAAAGATGTTTGTAGGCATACAAAAACGAGTTGCTGCTCAAAATGTGTCAATTGCAGATTCCAATTGCTTTGGAATCTGATGTTCCAAATATGGTAAGAGGCGTTACATTTCTGTCACACGCTTGCAGTATTCGACCAATCACTACGCACTGGTTAACTGGCCAATCATAGCACACCTCGCTTTTCAGAGCCATGAGCTTTGTAAAAAATCTGCACGTTTCAGAGAGGTGGGGCACAGAGTAGATACAAAAATTTTTGTACATATGATAGATATTTTTGTACTGGGAAGAAGATTCATATATCAATCAGGTAGTGTTGTAAATTAATTCTCGCAATGATTTGTGCGATGTTTTCAATACGCTTAAGAGATATTCTCTATAATATTGCTTTAAATGTATGTATTTGTATATACAGGACATGTGTGTTGTGCACATGTGCCCCCTAAAATAAAATGGGTGCATGACGCCCCTGCTTACAGCTAATGGAAATACTCTTGCTTCATAAAATATAATAAAGCAATACATTTACATTTGCAAACAAACACTAAAATAAGAAAAAACTAACAGAAAACTATTTAAATAAAACAATCATTTTCCTGAATCATAGGCTATAATTACCATGTTAGGTTACATTAATATTCTTTTAAAATGTTTTTGTTTGTTATAACATAAATTGTATTCAATAATAATAAAAAATATGACAACTTGCCCGGCTTGGACTTTTCACTCATTATACTATAGGCCTGAGATGGCCTATAACAACTTGTGACAACTATCCCCCTTACAGTATGTCTGTAGGTATAGAAAAATACACAAGATTTGGCAGACAATTACAGAAAAGGCATTTGTTTAAAGTAAAAAAACAAAGAAGGGTTTTAATTGTATTTGTTAAACTAGCTACTTCAGGATGATGTATTTCTTTCAGATGCATTTAGTTTAGACTTTCTTTGTTTGGATGGTTTCTCAGCCCGTTTTCTTGCTTCCTCTTCTTCAGTTCTCCAAATTTCTCATCTCTGGCCCTGTCCCAAATGGCGCACTCCAGTTTTGTGGACCTCCTCCGAGTCCACACTTGGTGACGTCAGGAAGTGCAGACCTATAAGGCACTAGGCACGAGTCCACAAGGGTACATGGGAGTGCATTTTGGGACAGACTTCAGGTCATCACGCCGGAAAGAGCAAGCGGTGCTTTCTAATCACTCTCGTGGTATTTTGTTGTCATACGCTGATCAGTCTGTGCTGCGCAGTGCCGCGTGAAGTCGACCACACTTGTTGTCCCATTGTTGTTATTTGGGACAGGAGCTGCGGGTTTTTATAGTTCTGTATTTCATATGTTGATATGCCACCTGAGCATTATGCAATAGAAACTTATGTTTGTAATGCATTCATTGGGCATGATGTAAATGCAACTGCTTATGTATATACTGTATATTTATTTGTATACACTATACTTAATGTGCACAAAGTGTTCTTAAAGCGGCCATTCCCTGTGATGCCAATTTTCAAACTTTAGTTAGTGTGTAATGTTGCTGTTAGAGCATAAAAAATATCTGCAAAATGATAAAGCTCAAAGTTCAATGCCAAGCGAGATATATTGTCTTTAACAGAATTCGCTTTTCAAGGACTACAGAGAACGGCTGGAATCGGAATACAGGACTATACGTCCCATGTAAATGATGTCACTATTCCGAGTTTTTGAAAAACCTCCGCCCAAGGAATACACCAAAAAAGGGCCGAGGCCTTCCTTAGAGAAGAGGAAGAGCCGCTGGAGTAGTGTTTGGTTAACAAAGATTGTAAACATTTGACTGAGCTGCGCAAATAATTACTTTCACTTTCATCACAGTCCTACAGCTGGTAATAAGAATTCAGCTACACACATTCTTAGATAACCAATGGTCAAATAACAGCTACCATGACTTTAACATCGGCTGTGAAAGCTGTTCTGTGTAACACACTGATATTGTGTGTGTGTGCGCATACCTCTAAAACACTTCTATGAAACGTCCTTTGAAGTCCTGCTTGCAAATGTCTCCTAGTCAATCCGCTTGTTTTATTATCCAACTTAGATCCAATATAAAAAGGCAAAACTAACGCTTCTGTTATTAGTGTTAATTAATATAACCGGTCTGACCCAATCGGTCCGGTGTCATTTACCTCACCATAGTAGAAAAAAATGCGATCTCTAACAAAGATTGACGTTTGCACATGCACTAGCAGACCTCTGTTACACTTCGATCGATCCGCATGTGTTTAACTGATGAAGTGAAGTTGACGCCATTGTTAATGTTTATTGCTAAAAGCCAAAGCTTATGAATGCAGGTGCACTGAGAGGGGACCGACCAATCACAAAAGCCTGAGAAGCGGAAGCTGGCTGATATGGTATGGGTGGGATATCTTCAGACACACGCTCTAAGCGGGGAACCAGTCACGACAGACCTGGTCAGCTTAACCAATCAGAGCATTTCGGAAGGAGGGACTTTATATAGACCGGAAGAAATCCAGTCGTATTGTTAGACAATAGACAATAACAATAGACTTGAAATATAAAGCATTTTTTAAAACTAGAAACATGAACATCCATTGTTAAACACCCCAAAAAACATAATCAAAGCTTAAAAAAAGCAAAAGAATGGCTCCTTTAAATGATTTATTGTGAATTCAGAAAATGCTTTACTTTAAATGAAACATAAAATATGCCCAACAATACCTTATACAACTATCAGTGAAACCGCCCTTACAAAGTATTCAGAAGCCTCAAATTTATCCATCCAATGCCACACATATTTTATTAATGGTTTGATACACATATGAATGTTAATGTCCTATATGCCTGGTTACTAATGCTCTGTTCTGCATGTTACTGAAACGCAAAACATAAAACATCTGAGCTAACAGTACAGGCCTTCTGTCTGGTATTTTTACGACTATTCAGTACATCTGCATTACAGATGTAATCAATTAAGTCTTGGGGGAGATGTAGAGACATGTAGAGAAAGTTTTCCATGTGATGCCTACAGAAAGAGCGTTTTTGTTTACTGGGTGTGTCTTGATCTACACAAAACGAAACAAAAAGGGAGCTATGCATATAGGATGGCAAACCAGGAACAAGTATTAGGTAACTAAGGTGTTACGAGACCAGAAGCTGTCAGGTAAATCAATGCGTTTTATGATTTGAATATTTTTTTTCACATTAAAGTATCATCTAGCTTTACAAGTAACTAACAGTATATTTGGTTTACCAAGCCATGCTCCAACAAAAGGAAGATTTTGTTAGGTAGACTATTTTGTTTATTTATACGTACGAGAAAATGTCACATAGATGGTGTTTGTTTTTTGATATATCTGGTTTGGTGTAGACATACTGTCAGTGCTCATTTGAAGGTAAGTTTTTACTAGCCGACGTTGAAAACTGTGATTATGTAATTTGCAAACAAATTCCTGATCCATTTAGACCTCTTATTGTAAAAACGGCTGCGGTCCACCTTATTTAGCGCATTCTTTAATCTACAGTACGTGGCTTTGACAAAACGGAGTGAAAGTCACAAGTAGAGGACAAGTCATAACATCGGCATCTTTGCAGTTTACATAATTACGTAATAGCCTACGTAATGTGTTATGCAGTCACACCTTGTCACTAGGGTTACCACCCGTCCCGCTTTGTGTTGTACCGCACAGCATTTTTCACCCCTCGTCCCGCACGTCGCATATTGAGAAAATGTCCCACATTTTCATCAGTCTGTTGGTTTTTAGTAGTCACATTAAGAAACACGTTCTTTAACACGAAACGCACAGGAGACGTTTATTTGCGCCATTGTTTATTTAATTATTTAACAGTGCTGTGTCAAAAGCAGCAAACCGGTGCACACCAGTGTCCAACGAGCTCATACAAACGCATTTCTGCGATAACAACCGGATGCTTGTACATTATCCCGCTTATTACACGGCTACTTGCCACATGAGAAAAGAACTGGACATAAAATGTGAATTTGAAATATTTTATTAGCTCATTTTTACCGAATGCAGACCTTCCGCAAGGAAAAGCCGTTTAGTTTCGGTTGTAAAGTAAGAAACGACGTTCAAACGTCACGAACAGGCAAATTGGTTTAATCATTTGTAAATAATGTCATATATGTTATTAAAAGACATATTTATAATTATTTTTTGTGTAATCTTAAACTGCCCTTCTCAAAATTATTTGCAGCATCCGGGTTGCAGGGTGTTATTAGTTTTGAGGGGTTGTTATTTGAAAAGAACAACCCTTGGAATGTAGCGACTGGCCAATCAGAATCAAGCATTCAAATGAGCCGTGTAATAATAATAAATAAGGGAGGCCAAAATTAGTTGCTGCCGAGAATAAAGAAGGATGCCAGTGTGATTCTAGGATAAAAACAAACACATAAACGCGTGTTATATGTATGCCTATAGCCAAAGCACAATCTGTTGTAGGAAACTAACTTAGCTGAGTGGCGGCAGCTTAACCAGCCAAACATCAACCTATAATAAACCATGGGCAAACCAGTCACATGATTAAACACAACTGCATGCTGCACAGCGACAGCACATAGAAATCAACCCATAACGTTACACATTCTGCCTGTAACGTTAGACCTATTAGCCACAATCTCAAATAAAGAAATAACTGTCTTACATTACTGCTGCATTAAACATTATTCAATAATAACTGTGTATATCATTATATTTATAAAAAAATATAAAAATGAAGGCAACTTGTTGAGATATAAGCCCTACACCCCTAACCTTACTCTAAACTTTATGAATAAAAAATAATTGTAAGTCTTAAGTCAATTTTATTAAAAACAAATGCCTTTATTATGTGTAATGTGATATAGGTAAATGAGCGGGACTTGGATTTTAACCTGGGTCTCCTGTGCCACGCTATACAGATTTTACACCTTATGCCACCGGAGAAGTTGTTTGAAATGTTGTCGTTTTTACCCTTTTTCTATTCCAATCACATATTAAAATTTAAGAAGAGAGGGGCCAATGACAAGACACGAGAAAGCACATGGTATGTTGAAAGATAAACAAACCATGACTTTCTCACACTAAACATAAGGGATCTGTCACGATCCTGCCACAAGACTAGATAATCCTGAGCAAGAAGGCAGGACCATGACACACAGTACCCTAGGCTAATTTAAAACTTTATTGAGCGCATGTGTGTGTGTAAGGGGGGTCCATAAACTACTTGTGCCCAGGGGCCTCTGAATTCTTAATCCGGGCCTGGTGAGTGGACAGAGGCAAATTGCAAATTAACGGTTAAATTAATGGTTGGATACTGTAAATCAAACAATTTATCGTCAGGAAATAATGTTTTATCTGGATTTGCAAGACTAAATTAGGGTTCTGGCATAACATTATCATTCTAACCCAATGTAAATAGACTGAAGTAAGAATTATAGAATTTGGTGCAAAACACCTTACTGTCAGTCTATTCCTTCTTAGGCGGACACACAAGGATTAACGTCAAAAATATGGATTTGGGATTTTTCACAGATCAATACCTATTTCGCTTCTTCTGCAAAAACAAAACAAAGATGTCTACGATCAGTGACCCAGTGATGCTTCTCCGCCATCTCAAAGACCATAAAATCATTGAAGAGGCTCTTGAAGTAAGCTTGATTGTAGAGTTTTACATTGTGGCAACATCTTAACAAAATGTGCATGTGAAAATACTGAAAAATGAGTACATTTAAAATGTGTGGTTAAACATAAGAGTAACAATGTGTAAAATCAAGCACTTTCCTTCTAGCACATACACACTTTAACCTGTTAAACTCACAATCTCAAAATTACGTCATAAGTATTCCCTTAATGTTTAGGCTACATGTACCTGTATTTCTGTAACTCTAAGTATCATATGTGGTATCAATTGAAAGCTTAGAGTCTCTAGTTTCTGGAGAAGTGCACCATTTTGGCATTTATTGTACATAAAATAACTTATTTAGGCTGAAATTCATCATATCCCCATATCATAGGCCCTTTAAAATCATGTATGTTTATAATCATGAACATTTTTCATAACGCTCAAATATGTTCAACATGTTCAAGTTATATATCAAATGAAAGATCTTATTCTTCAGAATATAGATCTCTAGTTGGATTTATTGATATTTTACCACAGATAGAATGCAAATCGAATGAATTATGATGAAATTGATATTTGTAAACAAACCGTCTAATATTTAAGATAATAACTGCATCCCACCATTACACTTAGCCACAAATGCTACATAATCTTTTTCGTAAGTTGTTTTTTACTAAATAAGTCCATTCCTACCTCATTTCGTGGTTTTATAAGTTAAATATCCCCTTCCAATGTCTCCCATCAAAGTGCTGCGGCAGCAGCGTGACTTAAAAGCTTGGATATAGTTAGAAATTCAGGATTTACTGAGGATTTATCTACCTATTGTTGTTTCCGTACAATTACAGCAGAAGTGAAAAAAGTGTTACACTTGCTAGAAAATAACTCCGTATTATACTATCTATAAACTAGAGCTGGATTTGTTTATATATCTGGCTATAATTGACAGATATCCACACTCATTGTCTTGAAAACATTTTTCACACATTGGGATTAATTGTAACACTGTGTAAAATATTTTTCAAAGCCTAGTTAACGGTTGCTAGGAGTGTCTGACATGTTTCAGTATAGTGCTATGTTTTAGGCAACAAGACAGTGATTATGATAATATAAGACTGGATTTGGTGACTTCATTAATGAGAAAAAGAAAACATATGAATAAATGTATTTTCATATTGCAAAACTCTCTTTGTCCACATTTCCAATCACTGATGGCTCAATCCTGTTTGTGCCCTGACACTACTTTTAACGTTTCACAGTTGCCCCTTCGACTCAGCATTTCCTTGACAGACTGTTTCGATTCACTGTCCTGTTGCTTTGTGACAAAACACCTTTTGGGTTAGGAGGCCATGTACTAAACATTAGCGAACATGACACTTAATTTGACTTTTAAATAAGGTCTGTCCATGTAAATATGTCTAACCTTACTATCTACTTTTTTATTAAGTTTGACCCTGAGGACAGTGAAGAAAGTGTCTATGGGGTGATGGACTTTATTGGAAAACGGGGAGAAAAACATGTTAGAAAATTTTGGAATTGTGTGAACCAGGAGCATATCTTGGGGTGGTATCGTGAAATTTATGAGCTGATTCAAACTTTGAAGAATGGTGAGAAAACTGTTCTGTCTCTTTCAGTCAGTCTGTTAGTTAGCCAGTTGGTGGGTTTTTTCATTGCTGATTTATTTCAGAGTCTGGATTGTCACCTGATTTGAGTTCTGTTGTGGCAGTGGAAAATGAGACCAGTGAGAGATCAGAAAGAAGACAATCAATGGAAGAACCCAGCACCAGTTTTACAGGTTGGCTAAATATATATTCAACAGTCCTCATTGAATCATTGTTAAAAAAAACTTTAAACAGTGCCTGCCTGTTGCCAGAAAGCACTTCACTTCAGCACTTCAGTGCGAAGTGGGCAGTAGTGCACACTGAGTGTGCAAGGCCTCATTTCGCATGGCGGTGTGCACGGCTTTTCAGGCAGCCCATAACAAACTGGCTGTGTGTCTTCTAACTTAATGCAAAAAAGAAATGAACCTTCCCAGATAGCACAATCCATCTGGTTTACGTCTATTTGACGTCTGCATTTACATCTGCAAGACATCTGCAATACATAGTTTGCTCATCTGCAATACGTCTCGGAGACGTCTGAACGTCTGTAATACGTCTGCTAAAGATCTGGAGATCTGCTGCATAAAAACATCTGCTAAACATCTTAGAAAGAGCTGCTTTACATCCATTCTAAATCATAAACATCTTACAGACATCTTCTAGATGTCTATATGACGTCTGACAGCAGACATCTCCGAGACGTATTGCAGATGAGCAAACAATGTATTGTAGATGTCTTGCAGATGTAAATGCAGACGTCAAATAGACGTAAACCAGATGTATGTGTGCTATCAGGGTTTTATCCATTGTCATCTTTAAAGGCAAAAACAAGACATAGTGCTCTCCACATAAGAAATAAAATTATGAATAATGTTATAATCATGAAATTATATAATGTGGAAAATGAAAGGAGTTAAAAACACAAAGCCAGAAATCTCAATGATGTGTTTGTTTTCACTATGGTAGTAGTCGTTTAAGAAAATGTTACTCTACATGGTTTGGTTTGTCTCTTTTTTATTGAGTGTAGGTAAACTTCTAAACTGTCAGACACACATTATGTTAACTGTTTACAACACGAAGAGCAAAATATAGTAACTTTTTCTGTGTATCTGTCTTTACCTAAGAGACACTAAGATATTCTGTTGCTCCAGAGACACCATTGTATCTTTGGGACATGCCTGAACATAAGAGATGGCTACCTGTTAAATGTGGGGAAATTGAAGGCTTACTGGACAGAGATCGGCTGTTTAGAAGTAAGATGTTGTACTAATTTAAATGTTTTATGCTTTCTAAAAATGAGGTTTGCTTCTGCTATAGAAACTTAAGTCCCCGTGAAATCAATGTGTTTTCATTTGAGTATAAAGTTGGCTCCAAAACACTGACCAAATTTGCATTTAGGTCGGAGCTTGTGGTGTGTGGACTGTGCTCCTGACATGCAGAGCAACAGCAAAGCAGTGTTCAAGTCCTGTCTTGTGGGGATTACAAAAATTGCATTCACTGTAAACAATAAATCGAAACATAACTCGTAACAGAAGGGAATAGAGAAAAGTCCTTCAGAGTTTAGCGCCAACCCTAATCAAACACACATGAACTAGCTAATCAATGTCTTCAGTATTACTAAAGAAGCATCTCAATTCTCTTACTTATTTTATACACTAAAAATATGTGCTGTTTTTGTTATGGAAAAGTGTAAAAGTTTTAGTGTGTAGCAAAATAGTATGCACACACTGGGACATACAGTACTAACACAAAACGGAAGTGGCCATTGTTGCCTGACGAAATTGTGATCATTAACAGTCACATGCATCAAAATACATCTTTCAGATTTTACACCCTGCATTAAAAGTTTGGGCATGCCACTCAATGGCAAACTAAAATTTGAAAAACAGTTCAATGCTGTTGTAGCTTTATTCGGCTATACTTGCTTGCTAAGATTAAACATTTTTTCTGTGAAAACGCTGGAGGTTGCCATGCATGCTTTACATCACGCTTGGATGACTGCAGTTCTCTTTATGGCATTTCCAAGAAATCTGTTGCATGTCTTCAGTTAGTTCAGAATGCCGCCGATGAATTCCTTAAAGGACAGTGCAAATTTGACCATGTCACCCCCCTTTTACAATATCTGCATTGGCTTTCTGTGCACATCGTATTTAAAAATCTGCTCCGTTTATAAATCTTTGAATAACCGATAGCACCTTTCTATTTGGCTGAGCTTCATCAACTCTATAGTCCGTCCTGTATGATGAGCTGTGGAGATCAGAATCTTCTTCTGGTTCCTAGATCATGGTTAAAAAGCAAAGGGGGGGGCAGAGCCTTTGCAGGCCCTAAATTGTGGGACAGCTTGCCGGCCCACATTGAAATGGCTCCGTCATTAACTGCATTTAACAGTTCTCTAAAGTTTTATTTATCTTCGTACTGTTTGAGGCTTGTGGACTGACCTTTATGTTACATTGTATTATTTGTTAGATTTTGATTCATTTTAATTCACCTTTGTACAGCACTTGACACTTATAAGTTGATAAAATATACTTTTTCATTTAGTTACTGTCCTATTAAATTTAGTTTCATTTAAATTGTATATTTTTATTTTCATTTATTGTCATTGTAAATTTTAATGATAATCTATGGAACTTTATTTTACATAGTATTCTATCCTCTTTTTCAGGAGAGCAAAATTTTATTCAGATAGAAGGACACCTAATTAAACCTTTTCAATTTGAGGACATGGGTGGAAAAGGTAGCAGCAAGAATTGGAAAATGAGCATATTATGCCAAGGCACACCACTTAAGACTCTCATTGAGGTGAGAAGGAGATTGGTAAATGTTCATTTATGAGCATGTGTTCAATACAATAAAATTTTACCTTGAAAAGTTTAACTGGAATTCTACCTTTGTAAAATGTAGACGCCTTGATCAGGTTTTCAAACCCACTTTCCCCCTTTCCCCATATGTGTGCATCTGCATGCAGTGAAATATATCTAGTAAATTAAGTGGAAGACATGGCTCTCCATGTTCACTTAAAATTGTTGGTAATATTTTTGTATAGTTTGTCTTTGTTTAAAAGCAGCATTGCAAAAGTCAAAGACTAGTGTTGTTGTCCAGAATAGAGCTCAGATTTATGTCTTTAATGTTTTTTTTTAATATTTGATTACCTTGATATCTTTTTATTATTAAATTATATTTATATAATTACTGAATTGGTATGTCATGTGAGTGTCTTTTTTTCTTTTCAGAGGGACATTCTGAAGGTGTCTCCATATGAGGGAAAACTTGTTCTCCATAAATGATGCAGAATCTGATGTATTTGTTGTTTTAATACATCAAAATTGGACTCAGATTATGCACTAAATATGTATACAACAATTGTTTTCGGTATACATTTTGAAGTTTTGATGAAGTGTTTATTTAAGGGTAAGGTAAATATAATTTAGTTAAACTTACAGCAGTTATCAACATCCATGTTTTGGAATAAAACAATTCACACAACTTTTTTCTCTGTCAATTATATAAATGTACATTTTCCTTATCAGTACATTTGCAAGACTAAGGTGATGTCTTTTAGAAACATATTCCAACAATTGGTTTGACAGAAAGGGCATTTGAGAAAGCAATGTTTTTATGAGATTGCATAAGTTCAACTCAAAACTAGTCCAATGGGAGCATTTTATTTGGTATCTGGGTGTGGTTTAGAAACAGGTGCAATAAAAGGAAAGAAAAAGAATACATGTATTAAATTGGCTGTGTGGGAAAACAGCTATCAGGTAAAGTGTTTTGGACGTTAGACGTCATCGCGCATATAAAGCTCACAAAAATGCAACATGGGCACATATCTCTTAAAACGTAGATGCAGATTAATTCACAGAGTAATTACTCACCAGTGAACACATTTTTAAAGGAATCATTCGCCGGAAGTACGTGTTTTTCTTTGTCTTTTGTGTGTTATAAGTTGCCCATGCATGTATTAGACACGTGAAATTGCAAAAATTTAAGTGTCGGAACAAAAGATGTATTTTATCTAGAAGCGAATGCTCACGCAGACCTGCCTGAAATGCCTCGTGTAACCACACCCCCACAACTTGACATCAGCTCGTGGAGTGATTTGACTAAAACTGCCCAAATCTACACGCAAGTAATGTGGGCGGTCTTGTAAATCTCATTGTACCGCCGCCGGAGCAGCCATGTCGTGGAGACACTGTGTGTTCTGTAAGAGGCGTTACATTTCCGTCACACAATTGCAGTATTCCACCAATCACTAGGCAGTAGTGAACTGGCCAATCATAGCACACCTCGCTTTTCGGAGCGATGAGCTTTGTAAAATATCCTCACGTTTTAGAGAGGCGGGGCTAAGAGGAGATACAAACATGCACCGTATGTGGAAAATACAGCGTTTTTTAACCTTAAATCGTATATACACATTGTAATACATCTAAAGCAAACAATAATATTCGTTTTAGCCACGTAAAATGATCCCTTAAATAAAGTTTGAAAGAGTTGATGGAGGCATGGTGGTGGTGACGTTGATATCGAGCGACCTTAAGTGTAGTCTGTTTATAGCATCGTGTTAGCTTTTTACTTCTGCCGATTGTATTTCCGCTTCAAAGGTAACAAATGTTGTGTTAATATATAAAAACAATGTGTGATGTTTCTGAAATGAAACCTTCAGGTACGCAGATACTCTGAGTTTGTAGCGCAGCCGATGTGGCTGGACAGAGTAAAGCTGAAATGGAAGGAAAAAAGTATCAAACTGTTGGAGATTTTGTGTCAGATTTTCAGCTCATCTTCAGCAACTGCAGCACATTCAACAAGGTGAGACTCACTGCTGGACTGATTCAGCCACAAACACCATTTAAATGCAGTTAAATTGTATTTTTGTAGTTAGCTTACATTTACTGTCAACTAACTACAATATACAATATATACAATATATATTTTACATTTATGATCATTATTACTGTTATGATCGATGTATGTTTGATATTTTGACTGATATTTTCACCATCCAACAACATTTCTCCTTCCAGCTCGAGTATCATTTTGGTATCGCCTGGTATTTAGAAAATATACTATCTTTCATTGCATCCCGATCCTTCGTCATTCTCATCATGGTTTGATGAGATTTCAGTTTAACACCCTGTCCTAAAGCATGATAAAACATCACGTTTTGAGCATCATGTGACAATCTTGACAAAACATTCTAGAAACATTTTATGGAAGAGATTTATACTTTATACTTTATCATGTCACTTTTGCACTCTAAAACATGTTTTAATCATTCAACAGTATGTTTGTTTTCATCTATTTAACTCTTTATAATGATGTAAAATAAAGTTCCATTTGTGAATTAACAACATGAACTGACAATGAACAACACATCTGCAGTATTTATTAACCTTATGTTCTATTCAGCATTTAAAATCAAATCTATTTCAGAAGTTATAACATTTGACATTAGACCATGAGTCTACAAACATTAACAAAGATGACTAAAAGCTGTAAAAAATATATTCTTCATTGTTAGTTTTTAGTTAGTTTTCTATTACCATTATTTCAGTAATTTCTTAAATGCTTAAATGTTAAGAGTTTATTTTTCTTTAGATGATTGTTTTACAAACATCTTTATCTTTGTCGTTGCACATTAAACCAGATAGAAGGAGGTATTTTAACAAATATTATCATGCTTCTCTTTTAAGAATGAATGTGCAGATCAAATAAGCGTGAGTTCTAGGCCACATTAATACATTAACATAACACAACCCCAAAATACAAACATTCTCATGCTTACAGTGGTGTTTTCAAAGTCCTTTGCAGTATTTACATTTCAAAGTAATTTCAGCCACCTGCAATGTATTATCAATCACCAGTGTAGCAAATGAATTACATGTTTTTATGCATACTTTTTGTTTGAGTGTTTCATTGGGAATGCAGAAAATACTCTACTTCAAATAAAACATATAAAACTGCCTTAACTCAGGTGTACAGAAGAGCATTACTGAACATACAGTATCCCAGCACTAAAATTACTATTTAATATCATTAAAAAGTAATAAGCATTAGATATGTCTATAAATTATTTTATGAATTAATTATAAATGTGGTTGCGAAAAAAAAGCATAACAGAGGTGCTTCAAAATGTTCTTCGATGCCATAGAAGATCCTTTTGGTTCCATAAAAAACCTTTAACATCTGAAGAACCTTTCTGTTTCACAAAAAATGTTCTTTAGATTATAAAAAAGTAAGAAAGAGATGGTTCTTCAAAGAACCTTTGGCTGAATGGTTCTTTGTGGAACCAATAATGGTTCTTCTATGGCATCACATGTGAAGAACTTTTCAAGCACCTTTATTTTATAGAGTGTAATAAATGAACTGCCTTTCATTGGCTCTGTTCTTGTACTCTGCACAATGACAATAACGTTTCTTCTCTAATCCAATAAATAAAAACTCTAGTATGTAATATAAATTAAGCAAAAGTAAATGTAACATATATGATGAACTTGAAGGTTTTCACCATTAATAATATATAAAAGTCAGCATGAAACGGAAGGCTTGATGGTCAGTTTTCATTTCATAGTGTTCTACCCTTTTATTGATATTAAATGAAATGGTTTTTAATTCACTTTCTTTGTTCTTTACAAGAACCACATTAACCAGAAATTCCAGTACCTTTTGAAGAGGAGACCAGCCAGGTCAAAGATTAACCAACTGAAATGCAGAACTCTTTCAGTCCTGTAATGTATATATAAATACAAATCGTCGCTGTTCTACCAAAACGTCAGATGTCTTAATTCTGTTTTTCAGAAAATGGAATATACTTTTTAGATGAATAAATTCTGTGTTGTCAAAGTTGACAAGCAGTTTTAATAGTTTTTAAAACTGTTTATTTAAAACCCGGTGACAAACATAAAGGTTGACTAATAATAATGATTTAAATTACAAAATGGAGCTACAAGGTTTTAGAAGGACAGCAGCAAAATGTTATTATAAATCAAGTTCATGTACTGCAGGATTCATTCTAAAGACAGACGTTGAATAGAAACCATACTGAGAAAAAAGTCTGAAATTCAGACAAAGCATGTGCAATACTGATGTGAATGTCATCTCATTGATAAAGACAAGACATATATTCAATATATTTGGCACAAAAGCTAAACATATCTCTTTAAGTATTTTTTTCACAAATTTCATTATACGAAAGACAAAGTTTTAGTTTCATTTCTGTGTCAATGTTTATCTGAGACATGAAGGTCATGATGTATTTGAGGTGTGTAGCTCTTGAAATGAAAGGGACATGTTTGTTTGACTAGCCTTATACTTTGCTTTGACAGTCTGCCAACGTTTTATAAAGTTGAGAGATTAGTTGTGTGGTTAACACAGTACGTTCGATCCACCTTTGGTATTTTGCTTGCAGCCATTTTTGTTTTATTTTAAGTGATTGTTTTTTATCTTGGTAGTGTTTATTTACAATAATTCTTTAAGATCAAGACTTGTCTTGTCCTTATAGCTGTCAGGCAGACTATTTCTAGTGATTCAATAGGAAGTCAGATCGACCGAAGGGCGGGGTTTGTTGAAAGGAAAAAGGTACGGAGAATTAGGTTATGTGTGTACAATTTGTATGTGTAAAGGAATAAAAAGACAGCAAGGCTTTGAACAATATAAGGTGAGTACACAATTTAAGTGAATTTTAATGAACAAAGAAGAGTTTGAAAATAATTGCATTTTTTTTTTTATTTGCTGTCACTCAAAACCCAGACGAAAAGGAAGTAACTTTTAGTTTTGTTTCTGTGTAAATCTATATCTGGGTGTGAGGGAGATACTGAACAACACTCTTTCACAACCAGCACACGAATCCAATGTCACATCTCATGTTTATTTAGCTAAACGGAAGGCTGTGTACATTTGCTTTCTATGACTCTGATGCTAATACACGTAGAATAGTCATAAATAAAAAAATACAGCACACGATGAGCCATGTTGATTCTTTTTAGTGTGTTATATATTAGGCTATATAGATTGTGTTTCTAGTTTTAAGGCATTCAAAAGACATTTACTGTAAAGTGTCGCAAATATTTTACTATTGAACACTCACCAATCATTTTTGGTTCATAATCACATATTTGGGCAGAGAATCTGAATAAAGTGCAAACTAGGGATGTTGCAGTATACTGGTATTGACAATAACCATAATCATAATTGATGTTATGTTAATACTACACATATGATATTGTTAATCATCAGACCAGTAACCTGTTGACATTGTGGTGGTTTTGCACCATTTTAGCATTTTACCTTAATAGCCACAGTGTATAGAAATTCTCTCTGCCTCCCTACACTCTTATTTTTAACAATAGTTATTTCCTCCATTAAAAAAGTAAAAAGTTAATGCAAAATATCATGGTACATAAGTGTTTCAGAGAACTACAGGAGATGGATGAAGATGCAGTCACAGAATCTGAATCAGAATGGAACCCAGAGAGCAGTTCAAGTTTTGATTGGAGTGAGGATGAAGGAAAGAAAAGACAACGATGGAAAAAAAGAACGTTGAAAACACGAAGTTGTAACGTGAGTGAGCAGACAGGAACAACATTGGTCAAGAAAAGAGGAGCCACGAGTAAAAGTTGTGAGAGTGAGTAAACATAAAAATACAAGAACTACCATTGATAAAAGCAGTACATTAAACACTGTTGTATGTTATGTTTCATGATGCCATAGAATATATTTTTTGTCTTTTGTTTCACAAAAGGTTCCTTGTGGCCAAAAAAAGGTTCTTCAGATTATAAAATAGTGAAAAAAGACGTGGCTCTTTAAAGAACCTTTGACTGAATGGTTCTTTGTGGAACCAAAAATGGTTCTTCTATGGCATCGCTGTGAAGAACCTTTAAGGGTACGATCACACAGAACGCGCTTTTCATGTTCGAAAACGCGAGGCACGCTGCGCTACTCTTTTGGAGACTCTTTGAAAAGAGCAGCGCGCAGCTTTTTTTGTATGTTGCTAGGTAACCCGAAACAGCCACAACATGTTTCTCCTCCATGTCTCCAGGTGTTCCGAGCATTGCGACAAGGGAAGCCCCGCCTCTCCACTCATCCGATTGGACAATGGAAAAAGGCGCACATGACATCAAGCGCTTTTCTGCTCAGAGTTGAGTTTTTTTCAACTTCGGGCGCTCAGAGCGCTCCGCCTAATAATAAAACGCGAGGCGCAGAAGGCGGCAGAAACGCGAGGCGCCCGGCGCGCATAAGCAGCGCGCAAAACGCCCCCTGCCAACTGAAAACAATTCAAAAGAGGCGCGTCTCACAGCAAAAGACGCGTTCTGTCTGATCAGGCCCTAAAGCACCTTTATTTTTTAAGAGTGTCTTGTTCATGCTTGGCACACAATCTTTGCTTTAGATGCCAGCCAGTCTTTGGAAGAACAGATTGAAAACGATTCTCAACTTCTTGTTACATGCGGGAATAAAGAGGGTTGCCTGGATCTGGAGAAATTTGGTAAAAGTAGGTGCAATATTTGTTTAAAAGTAACTGATGTATCTGTAAAGGCTTTAAAGTAATGCTTGATAGAACTGTACATCAGGCAGATCGAACTTAAAACAGTTTGTGTGTCTTCAGAGGAGAATTGCATCTTTAGTAAAGGGCGGTGGTTCAAACCCACAGAATTTGAGAAGTTTGGAGGAAAAGAGAAAAACAAGAAGTGGAAGTACAGCATCCTTTGTTGCGGTGTCCCACTCCAGAAACTCATAGAGGTGCAAGTGTGATTTTAGCACTTACTAACACTTTTAACTGTTGTTAAAATACGAAAAATGCTTAATAATGCTAATCAACAGATCATGACTTCATATTTAATCAAATTAAATCAATCTAAATCTTTAATAACATGAATGGATAATAGTTTCATTATATAAAACTGGCACAAAAGAACATGTTCAGTAGAGGTTTATCTCACATCTTTCATCTTTGTGTTTTCTTTCTATTCGTAGGATAAACGTATTTTAACCCCAAACTTTAAGAAAAGTAGAATTCAAGTTGAACAGGTTTGTCTGTTTTTTAACTAGCACAAAAATATATAAATTATTTTTTGAAAATAATAACAAAAACATTTGCACTTGTGTTTTCTGTCTCACAGAGTAATGGTTCACCTGGCAGACTCCGGGGAATGAAGGTAAGACCCAGATAAAAATATCAGAGTCCCCGTGAATTATGTCAATGCATTGCGGCCACTTTTCAACACAGTTTTTATGTCAGAAATTTTGCAGGAGTGTTAAGCTGTGAAATACAGAGTAAATTTCACACAATGTTGTCTGTTACATTAACAGAGGAATTCTTTTAAATCCTCACGTGCTGCTCCTACAACCTCACGTGCTGCTGACAGAGCCAGAGAAACAAAGGTTAGATGCAGATATACCAATAATTCACAGTACATATCGTAAGATATTTACAAAAAAGTTAACCTAAAGTTGGATTTCAGAACATGACCATTGAGGCCTTTACCATACTCTTTTCTTTTGATCACAGTCCAGGAAAAAGCGGTTTCCCTCCAGCTCTGGTCAGTATAATAATAAAAGCAGTTAGAAGAAGTTATGTTTTATAAAATGTGTCTCGAGTACTTGTGCATTTGTTTCAGAATCAGAAAGAAAGTATAATGGCCACCATGAGGACAATGGCAACAACAACAAAGAGGATGAAATTGACATGACGTTTCAGGGTCCCACCCTACCTGTTACCTGTGGATCTCTATTTGGCATTCTACACAAAAGACGCTTTGCCACAGGTTTGTTTCACATAATATTTCCAACTGAAGATTTTCTCTAGACTGGTTGCATATTGTGAATGTATACAGTGCCACAGAGCCTCTGAGATATGCTGTGAATGTCTCAGGGTTTTGTGGGAAATGCATAAGAATTGAGGATTTCTGGCTGACCCCTGAAGAATTCGTCAGATTGAGCAAACAAGATGGAGCATGGAAAAAAGACATCGTGACCCATGGAAGGCCGCTCGGAAAACTTATAATGGTACAAACAGAGTCATTGTTGAGAGGAGAACAGAAATAAAACTTAAGAAAGTGAATTTCTAGATGAATTTAATCCCTTTCAGTAGACAGTATCTAGCAACTTTAACATTTATGAAACACTAATTGGTCAATTTTCATCTGTTTTCTAGGAAAAGGTTTTGGAACTACATGCACTGAACTGTGAATGTGATGTCTGTCTAAAACTGGATCAAGACACAGTAAGCCATCGTTCACAATAACAACCAAGTCAAAACACTCATGTGCATCAAATTTGTGAAGAAGTTAGTTTTAACGTTTAACAATTACAGAATGATGATGTGTGTAACATGTGTGACTCTGAAGAAGATCTGGTGTGCTGTGATGAGTGTCCACGAGCTTTTCATCCACACTGTCACCTGCCAGCTGTAGACGAAGACTCCGGGTGAGAGAGAGAGAGGAGAATGAAAGATTTAGACACGGCCTAAACAGATGTGTAATATAATATTGTGTTTGTGTGTTGTGAACAGAGGTCAATGGTGCTGTACATTTTGCAGGATGAAGAAAGTTAAGGGGTCTACTCAAAAGACACGGCAGGATGTTTTGAACAGTCCACTTTCTCAATACAGACTGGTACAATCACAAAAACATAACAAACTAATGAGTAATGAACGATGCTGTTGGTTTGATTTTCATGAAACAAAAATAAGAAAATATATTGCTTAAAACCCCATAGAAATAATGCTGCAACAACAAGCATTTAAATGCGATAAGAAGAGGGAAAACGTTTCTTCTTGAAGTTAATAGAGTAAACACACACATTGTGGTGGGTGAGGACGTGTTTTTATCCAACCAGCACATTTATTTCTATGTGTTTGTTTTTCAGCACTGCCAGTATCTGCTGTTACACCTGCTACACGAAGTAAATCTTTTTCATTTGTTTGTGTTGCAGTTACATTTGTTCTTATAGCCTGTTTAATGCGTTTCATGTGCACTGCTGGTTTACAGGTTTCTGTCAATAAGGACATGTGTGAAACTCATGACGTGAAGCAGAATTTGCAGAATGACACTTATCAAACAGTGGGAGAGTTTGTCACAGATATTGAACACATTTTTCAACATTGCACATCCGTAGGGGTGAGTTTTACAGCAGTTTGTACACATAAAGTCTTCACGATCTGTGTTTTTGAATGTATTTTATTTTGATTTTGTTGTTTTTGTGTCTCTTCTCTGTAGGATGATGACTTGAGTAGAATGCAGCGTTTGTTTAAGAGGGAGTTTGAAACCATCTTTAAGCCACTATAACATTACGCCATAACCAACGTTTCTGTTGTTAGAACTAAAGGGAAGTGTTTTATTTGTTGTACAGAAAAAAAGATAGTAAACATATTTAGTTAATGATAAAAGGGTAATGTATTATTATAAGCGTTTGCCAAATCTTTATAAAATAAATGCCTTACAAAATAATAAATCAATAAACAAAATTTAATGGGGAAAAAGTCGCAATTGTAGGGTAGTTTGTGTTTTCTCATGCAAGCAAAATAAATATTGAAAGTCACTGAAGACATATAGGCTAAATATTTTAGGCTAAAATTAATTTTGGCCCCAGGGCCATGCAGTTACCTCCCAGTGTGTGAAAATATACCTGGCAATAAATAAAAAAGAGGTTTGTAGGCATACATTGTAAAAAAAGAGTTGCTGCTCAAAATGTGTCAGTCGAATCAAATCAACTGACTAAACTGTCAATATTGGTCATATATTTTGTTGTTGTTGTTGTTGTTTATGAGTTTGATTGAGATACTCTGTTTTAGTGTTGGAAAATCCGTCTTTTTGTCAGCAGCGATGTTTAAACCCAAATTATTTAAAAACTCGTATTGACTCGGAGAAGAAGCCTTCATCAGACTTGCAGCTCAATATATGCGTGTGGCAGCTCAAAAGCCGGTAGGGGTTATGTAGTTTTTGTTGTTGTTAGTTAGTAAAAAAACTGCTCAGCAGTTCCAAACGTCTTCTACCTGTAGTCAAAGAACTTTAGGCACAGTAAGATTGTTGCTTTCGCTGATAATATTTTGCTAAATTATAGCCTAAATATTAACTACTAAATAATAAAATTCCTATAATAATGTATTTTTCCTTTTTAAAAGTGGAATGAAATGTATTACAATTATACATTTATCAGATTATTCTTCAACAACTATTAATGCTTTTTTGCGTCTGCTACAGGATCTAGCCTACTTGGCGTAAAACGTAAATAAACATTTATTTGATAGATTTGTAGGGCAAACTATCATGTCGCCTTTTCAAATATGGAGGGTATCATCTGCCTTAGGACATAATGCAGGGCTATTCAATTAGTTTGTCATGGGGGCCAGTTCATGAAAAGCATCCCAAATGAGGGGCCGGAGAGATATGGCTTGCAATACGAGGGATGACACAACAACAATAAGAAATCCGATTTATTTTTTCCCAAATTCCGTTTTTTCTGTTTACATTTTTCTGGATTCTGTTTTCCGTCCTTTACTATACAATATATTTGCCAACATGAAAAAAATACTTCAGTATACTACAGTATTCACTTATAAACTATATTAAAAAACGTACTTAAATGTAAGTAATATTTTTATAATAAGTTCAAATTTTGTATAATTTTACTAGCACATTTACTTTAGTTTACTAAAGTAAATAATATACTCAGTGGTACTCAGAAACCGTGAAACAGGTCACACGCAAAACAATTGCAGATTACATATTTACACACCATATGAATATTTCTAAAGTTACTCATGCACAATTTGAATTGTGTTAGCTGTTCGGTGCTACTTTTTGAAATAATACATTTGCCATATTCTGTGCCATTCCGCGTTATACAGCAACATAAGCCTGGATTCCACGATTCAATCATAGGGTGCTTTAAGTTAACTATGGGAGCCCGTATGTTGTATTTTTGCCCGCATACGACACCCAAAGTTTTTTTCTACATTTAAACGTGCTGATGTTGTATTTTAAACTGCACAACAAAAACATTGGTGCATTGTAAGATGCCCAAGCAGGCTTTTCTACATTCAAACATGTCCATGTGTTGTATTTTAAAACTGCATAAGAAAAAAAGAGAAATTCAGTGAAACAACATTAACCTACAGAGACGCTGTTCTCCGACGCGCTATTCTCCGCCCTTGCCTCTGTACTTTTGAAATGGTGGTCCTATTCGTGCTAGCAAAATGTCAGAAATTAAACTAATAAAAGTTAGTCCGTCATCGTTTACCACGTCTTACAGGAGATGCTGCTTGCGAGTCGCGCTTCTCGCCTAACGTCACGTGACTGCTGCTCTGCGCTGCCGCAGCTCGTGCTGAATGGAACAGACGCGCGTCAGTCCGTTCCCGACTGAACTAAATTTAGAGATTCTTTTTCACACTGTGCTACTTGAAGGGCCGGAACAAATTACATCGAGGCCCGGTAATAGAATAAAAAATAAAAAGAACAAAAAGCTGACAGTAAATTTATTCTGCGGTGCTTTTATTTTCTTCCTGTGTCAGGTGTGTAAGTGACGTGGAAGCAGGCTTTTGAAAAATTTGAATGTATTTGTTTGTCATTCTGCTCCTCACAGCCATCCAATTTAACATGCTTTGCTTTGTAAAATCGGAGGTAAGGGAGGTTCTGTTTTTATATTACATGGACACATGGCTAAGACAGTTGCTTATAGGCTGCACAATGAACCAGGAAGAACTAAGATTCTGTGGAAAATACTGTCGGTGAGGTAAAGCGATTTGTTTTTTTATCCTAGTTTAAAATAGAATATATTCAACATATTTATTTTGATAAGGATCATTGACAATATGTTACATGCTGTTTTATTTGTAAGTCGCTTTGTGTAAAAACATCTACCAATTGAATAAATGTCAATGTTGTAACTACTGTATCGTGGTTTGACATTTTGGACTGCCTTTCGTAGACTGCTGAACAAGTTCACGCAAAAAGTTTATACACAAATAGAACTCGATCTGAAGTATGGAGTGTCTTTCATTTGTTATAAGGAAGATCCATGAGTTTCTAGTTCAGCTTTAGTGGAAGGAACTCACACCAAACTGGTCGAGATATATTTGAAAATACCACATTTTATGAATGCATATTTCTTTATAATGAATGACCTTTTTTCGCGCACATGTTTACACAATAAAATGGTGATGTCAGCACAACAATAAGGAAACATTACTGACCACACCTTAAAATGTGACAAGGATGATTTTAAAGGCTACTAGAGTCTTGAGCTGTCATGGCATGGAAGCGTTCAAACATTGATCTATATGATTTTGTTGTTTTCTTCCAACATTGTATATTTTTGGTTAGTTTGCTTTGTTTGACTAATTTTAATGACATTTCTGTTGAGGTCAGATCAACGTATGTCCTTTTATCTGTAATGTTAAAATCTTTTTTTTTTTTGAAACACTGAAATCCACATTATTTATTATACATTCAAAAGATTTTTTATTTTACTAAACCCATCCTTGTCCACAGTACATAAAGAATGCAAGTAGCTACATTAACGTAAGTTAAGGATGTTATTTACAGTATACTAAAAGTGTAGTACTGTCGGCTTTACTTGACAAGTGTTTGACTGGTCAACTTAACATTGTTGAGTAAAACACAAAACCCTATAATATTGGACCTATTGTTGAGTTCACTTAATATAAACAAGTTAATTCAACATGACTGGTTGAGGGGGATTTTCAGTTCCCAGCATGTTTGTGTAAGACGGCATTTAGGCAGTATATTTCGAAATTTAGTGTTATTTTAAGTGTTTTTCAGTAAAGATAAAGACTTGTTTGTGCTTAATGTTCATTTATCTTTGAGGTTTAAAAGAGTTTGTTGTATTTTTTAGTTTTAGGGTTACCAAGTTAACGTGCCCCACAATGTCTTTTGCATCATTCAATGAGCATTAACTGTGCTAATGCCAGTACTGAAATGCCCCTCCTCTGATTTGCTCATTGTGTTTTGACTTACATGCACTTTGTCTGTATATAATTTATGTATGGCAACAAAAAGTACCATTAAGAAGGATAAATATTGAGTTTAATTAACTTAAAATTACTAGTACAATCTGAATGGTTTGGATTTACTAAAAAAAGTTTTGTCAACTTTACTTGAATTTCTTTTGTTCAACTAAATTGTTAAATGTAGAAACTACTCAACATATTTGTGTGGAACCACTTGATACTACTTTAGAGTGTATTTTACAATTGGTTTGACACAGATTTATAATGTGTTATTTTTGTGTCTGCTCCTCATTAGGTGGTCACAACGTTTCCAGAATTACAAAACTGTTGTGATTGGGCTGCAAAAAGGGAACAATTAAACCTTTGCATTCTGGGTGAGTAAGAAAGTCACAACAAACAAACTATTACATTCATTGAACCCAATTAAAATGTGTGTATGTTGACAATGCTGCTCAAGTAATTAAATGTTATTATCTTGCAGAAAAATGTTGAGGTCTGTTTGGAATTTCTTCACCTCAGATCCTAATGTTAAGCATGAAGACAGAAGGGAAACACATGCTCGAGAACTGGAACCTCCAGAAAAGAAGAGTATTGATTCCATTCAAGAGAGTAAGTATTAAATAAGTCTGTTTGTTTTGTTAATAACTGTTAGGAGAGGAAAGCTTATAATTGTAACCTTTCTAGATTATATATAAAAAATATTTGTATTACTTACTAATTTAATTAATTTAATTACACAATTTGATGACAACATGCGAGTAAAATATATATACAAATCATAAATTAGTAAACCCATTGAATGCTCTGTTGCAGAAACAGTCAAAGAGAGCAACGTGTCATGCCCATCACACCATCTTACTACAGCTGCTCATAGTGTTAATGTTGCTGAAGATGTGAGTAAAGGTAAAGCCCATAATGCATTGTTTGTACATTGTTTATGCACCCAACATGTCTGTAACATTTTTAACAAAAATTACATTGTTTTTTACTTTTTTATTCACAATTGTGAAAGATTAAAGTCAAAGCACAAGTACCATCATTACTAACATTTGCACCATGCAGTAGTATTCTTATAGCCTACAACTAAATTGTCCAGAGATTCTGTGCTGTGCCATGCCAATTGACAAAGTTATCTTAAAATATACACATATTTAACCATTGTTACATGAGGCTGTAGGTGGCCCTGTGTAGGATTGCCAAATCACTTCCTGTATAGCACCTTTACTGTCAATTTCAGTTTTAGAAATCATATATCCATTGTTTTTGCAAACTGATCCAAAAAACATGTTTCATCATGATTTAGCATCTTCATGATCGTAATCAGACTTTCTTCTATTATCAAAGTTTTACATTTACACAAATGCTAAGCTAGAATATTTGCCTGTGCTTAGAGTATAACTATAGAACTTTATGGAAATAATTTAGTTAGCCACATCAATTATAAAGACTTGGACTCATTCCTTAATTTTGTTCCAGCAAACATCAAAAAACAAACAAGATGGTCACTAGGAGGTAAGTACACATGACTTATTAACATGACATAATGTAATCATGTTTTAGAATAGTCTGATTTATTTTCTTCTAATTAAAATAGGATTAATAGTGGTCATTTTTTGTGTAAGTGTAAGTTTGAAGAATTTTGGCATTTTTCTACTAACTTTTTTTTTGTTTTAGGCATCAATATTCACCTGAAACAATATGATAAGGTAATACATTTATACAAACACACATACATGTTTATTTTTCAACCCAGTCTCAAGGCAGTTGAGACTAGAAATGTGGAATCTATTCATTCATGTCAAGGACACGAATTTCCCAATTTTTTCGTGTCACTCAGCACAAACTTTTTATTGTCACTCAGCATGACTTTCAATACACAGACAGTATGTACATTTATATATTTATAACCTGATATCAAAAGAAGTCATAAATATTTTAGGAGGTGACTAGCCAACACCTTACCCCATCTCAATCCCTAAAATCAGAACCGCAAAGGCTAATGTCTGCTAAAAACGTGAGCTTCACGAGGTGGCAAAGCAATGATAAATGGCTACTCTAACCCCGCCCCTAAACCTAATGTAACATACGAATGAGATCATAAGAAATAGGAATTCACACAAATGACCCACCTTGTACAATAAGTATGAATTTCCATCAGATTGTGTTGATATATATTTATACATATGAAATATATTGCATATTAAAATACTTTGGATTGAAAGTTGTGCTCTGTAACGCAAAAAAAATTGTGCTGTCTGACATGAAAAAAAGGAGAAATTAGTGTTAATAGATTACAGTTTGTGACTGTAACACAGTTCAAAGTAGGGAAGGAAGGAGGCGGGAACCGGCGAACATTCACAAACTTTAATCAAAATAAACAAACAATAACACGGAAGTAAAAAGGCCGACAGCCACCTCACGGTAGACTGCCCGCCACACAAACATAAATAAACTTAACACATGTCCGGTCCCGGTCCTCTCTCTTCGTACACTCCTGTCGCTCCTCCTCTTATGCTTCCGGAGCTCCTCCGTGAGGGATGCTAGACCGGTGTAACGCACAGCTGACACTCATTATCACTCGCGCCACCGGCCTCGCGTCATTCCCCCACGGCTCTCGTCCCGCCTCCCTCGCCACAGTGACAATGTCACGAATTCCCTTGAGACTGTGTTATTGTTTTTATACATTGCAGGGATTTTCCATAGATTTATTGACTTTTATACTCTACAAACGTAATATTTTAATTTCAAAATAACAGAGAAAAAATTGATGAAATGTTCTTTACTAATTTAGCAGGAAGAAGACAACAAGTGTGGAGCTGGAGGACAAAAATCTGAACAATTTGAAGACAAGGACAAGATCAAACAGCAACTGAAGCTGCTTTTCCGTAGACTCAATCTGAGTCCTGTCCAACTGAAACCACAAGACTTTCTGCAGGTGACATCACCATCAATGCAGAGACATGAACCTTGTGAGGAGGAGAACTTGGTTCACACCTTCATACAAAGACTCCTGATGATGGATTACAGAGCAAGATACCTTCCAATAAAAGAAAGAAAACATAAGGTGAACACACGAAGGAAAACAGGTTCAGGTGCATGGGAGGGTGATGCTTTTGAGAACATTTTCAGGAGGTCAGCACCTGTTGAAGAAGTGAATAAACAGCATTCGCTTCACCCGATGGACATTCAGATGGCAGCGCTTCTCCATTCAGATCCTTTTCTTCGTCAGCTCATGGTAACTAAACTGTCACAATGTCAGTATGCCCTTCCTCTGCTTGTGCCCAGTCCTTTCAACCAAAAGATTGAATTTCCCTTATGGACCTTCCGACAAATCAGGAAGAGCTGGAAGTCGTATGAGAAGAACATCGGCAGAAACCAGGGAATCCATGAGGCAGAGACGCCCATGGTTGCATTCTTTAGGTTTTCAGCAATCTCTACTTCCAAATCTCAAATTATAAACACTCTGATCAATGAACGACATGACACTTTCTTTCACAGACACTGCCGTGGAAGCAGCAAATCTTGCGTACTGATGGATGGAGTGGTTGAAATTGCCTGGTACTGCCCATCTGGAGAGAAGACTGATAAATTCACAGATTGTATTGCATTCTGTAATCTTCACGGTGATGCACAAGCTTATGAGACACAGATAAAAATTCTGTCTGAGGAGTCCTCGATAAATGTTGTGCTTTTGCCCGATCTAGATAAGAGTGACAAAAGTATGACAATTGTGGAACAGCTGTACAACAACCCAAAGCCACTCATCTGCCTGCTGACTGAAGACGAATGTGTTCTTACAGAGATGCAAAAAGACAAATATAAAATCGGTTTAAAAGATAGAAATAAATCTGATGTGTCTGAAGAACTGAGAAGAACCATCAATAAATGCCTCTCAAATACAACGTCCAACTTTAAACTTTCAGATTTGGTCAAACACTCTGGAATCAAAATAGACGAGACTGATAGATGTTGCAAAAAGGGACATGAAATGGCAAAGCAGATAACAGCGTTACTAGAGAACAGCGAACTCTCCAAAATTAAAGAAACATTTCTGCCATGTCAGGGTAAATTGTGGCATGAATGGTGTCTAAAGAATAAAGAGCTATATCGACCTCAAGGGAACAATATTGAAATGCATAGCAGCCAAAAGCAAATGGAGATGTGTAAGATCAGAGAACAGCAGAGGGAACGTGGTCTCAGTACATTCATGAAGTTGTTTATTGAAAAGCTCGACTCGGCGAATGCTAATGAGAAGATGTATTTCCTCAAATGGCTTGGATTCTTCTTGGATGAATATACTTTAGAAGACCTCTCCACACTTCATCTTAAGTATGACGACAAGTGGTCAAAAGTGTTGCATTTGAAAAAGAAACATGATAAATCTGAGCAACTGAAAGTAGAACAAACACAACTTGAGGAAATGTCAGAAGAAATCAATGCAGCAACGTTTGGCTTGGAGCACTTACTAAGAGAAATTGGCCAGATCTATGAATCGCATGAATCAGGCAAGAAAAACAAAGAAACAACCGGATGTCAGTTTAATGTGAGCTCTCTCCCAAGACTTGCGGCAGAGCTCATGGTTTCTGGATACCCAATGGAGCTGATGGACGGTGATGCAGCTCATGTTCCTCTGATCTGGGTTAAAGCTGTTCTAGATGAGCTTATTAAGATACTGGGAGATAAAAGAGTCTTTGTGTTGTCTGTGTTGGGGATTCAGAGTACTGGGAAATCCACTTTGCTGAATGCCATGTTCGGACTGCAGTTTGCAGTCAGTGCTGGTAGATGCACCAGAGGAGCCTTCATGCAGCTTGTCAAGGTGTCTGAAGAACTGAAAAACCATTTTAAATTCGAATACCTTCTGATTGTTGATACTGAGGGGCTTCGTGCTCTAGAACTGGCTGGCAGGTCAACAAGACATCATGACAATGAAATGGCAACGTTTGTGGTCGGTCTTGGAAATATGACGTTGATCAACATCTTTGGCGAGAATCCGGCAGAGATGCAGGACATCCTTCAGATTGTTGTTCAAGCCTTTCTGAGGATGATTAAGGTATTACTGAATCCCAGTTGTATGTTTGTGCATCAGAATGTTGGAGATATCACAGCTGGTGAGAAGAACATGGTAGGGAAAAGACGCTTACAAGAGAAACTAGATGAGATGACTCAGTTAGCGGCCAAAGAGGAAGTCTGTGATGCAGAATGTTTCAGTGATGTCATTAAATTTGATATAAAGACTGATGTAAGGTATTTTGCCCAACTCTGGGAGGGCAGCCCACCCATGGCTCCACCCAATCCTCGCTACAGTGAAAATGTGCAGGAACTTAAGGATTCTATACTCTCACACGCCTCGAAATGTAATGGTGTAACACTGACACAATTCAGAGATCGTGTTGGTGACCTCTGGAATGCTCTTCTGAATGAAAACTTTGTTTTCAGCTTCAAGAATACTTTAGAGATTGTAGTGTACAGGAAATTAGAGGAGGAGTATGCTAAGTGGACCTGGAGTCTCAGGAGTTCCATGCTGGAGATCGAAGACAAATTACACAACAGAATTAACAACAGACAAATGCATAAAGTTGAGAGTAGAGACCTGGAGCAGGAGATGGCAAAGGTCAATGAGGAGGTGAAAGAGTCTATGAAGGTTTACTTTGAAGAACACAAAGAGAAAGAAGTTCTGATTCAATGGAGAATGAAATTTCAAGAAAAAATTGAGCACCTGCATGGAGATCTTGTGAGAGATGCAAAAAGGAAGCTGGATAACATCAGTCACCAAAGGGAAGCTCTCTCCAAACTTGATGGGCAGAAAACATTGCATGAGCGAAAACTGCTTGACAAAAGCAAAGAGCTTGGGTTCAGTCTTAAACAAAAACATCTAGATGAGAATGAGATGAAGATTGAATTTGATCATTTGTGGGTAAAGTGGGTTTCTGAGCTGGCCGGGGATATTCGCCCTTTGGAAGAAGTAAATATAGTCAATGATATATTTACAATTCTGGGTGAAATTCATGAAGTTGCACTTGTGCACGAGAGATTAAGCAAATTTGAAAGCATAAATCAAATGACTGATTTCACCATATATGTAAATCCCATTAAAATATTTGGGATCCGTTCAACTCAGCCATTTGTTCTGCCACCAGAAGAACAAGAGTCAGTAAAAAATCTGGTGCAGAGTATTGTTCGTGGAACTGAGAACCAGGTTAAGTCAAAATCAGTTGCAAAGATGGGTTACAACAAAAGCTACATTCAGGAAATCGCTCATTTTGTAAAAACGAATGTTGGAAAACACAAGTGCCTTCACACACAGTATGAATTCAAGAAAGAGTTCACAGTGGATTTAACACTATTTATGTGCAAGTTGGCAGGTGAGAGATTTGCACAACTCCATCAGGTGTTCAGAGAAGCTAATGATCCATTGATGTATCTGGAGAAAAAGAAACCAGAATACTTTAGTGTCTTTCAAGGGTTCTGTAGAGGTGCAACATCTGCCGCAGTATTTGGAGCTTTGATTTGTAATGAACTCAAAGAACCCATTCTCCAGAGCGTCTACAACAAGACCGCAAAAGATCTGGCAGGAGAGATGCGGACAAATATTCCAGCTTTCACAGGCAACAGGTCAAACTTGGAGAAACACATTCTGAAAAAACTTGCAGAGGATGAGGACTTTGACAGCTTCATGGAGTACATTCTTTACCCTAGAGACCACTTTGAAGAGTTTATTAAAGCTGAAGTTCAAGCATACGTAACAAGACCGAATTCCTCAGCTCTTACGATGATAAAAGTGAACATTAGACACAAGGAGAACTCCATTATCATTGCTGCTGAAACAGCAACAGCTGAAGTCTTGAGTAAACGATGGGATGCAAATATGTGGCTGGACGTTTTTTCATGCTGTTTGAAAGATGAGCTTCAGTACAATAAAGAGCATCTCACTGGAAACTGCTGTCAGGATATCACTGACTTTGAACTTCTGAATGAGATTGTGAAGAAAGAACTTCGTCCCATCACAGAGGAGTTGAACAAAGGCTTGACAAACCCATCTGATATCAAAATGACAATGTTTAGGAAACCCCCAGATGAAATTTTGATTGAGCATTTCTGTCAGTGCTGTTGGGTGATATGTCCTTTCTGTAAAGTGGTCTGTGTTAACACAATGGAAGACCATCCTGGAGATCACATTGCTCCCTTTCATCGAAACTGTGGGATGAATGGGATGATTTACAGAGGTACCAATAATCTAAGCTTGAGTTTCTGCACATCTGCAGTGGCCAGTGACCGTTCCTTTTACCCATCTTGTAATCCAGATAGAAGAGTTCTGTGGAAGGAGTACAGAACAGCAAGTCCTAAATATTCAAGCTGGTGCATCACACCTGATCTCTCAGAGCTTCCCTACTGGAAGTGGTTTGTGTGTCAATTTCAGGATGATTTGGAAAGTCACTACAGTAGAACTTTCAAGGGGAGTGGTACGATTCCAAACAATTGGAGGTACTTCACAAAAGAGGATGCTCTTGAAAGTTTGAATAAATACATATAAAGTGAAGAGTTGAAGTTAACCCTAACCCTAAGACTCTAACTGGTGTTTTATGTATATTTCGTTTTAAATATATTTTATATATATTTTTGTTTTATATATATTTTTGTGTATATTTTGCTTATACTAAATGTACAGGTCAGTGTGCCCACTAAATGGATGATATAAATTCAAGTGCTCTTATCCAAAGCCAATAAAGGGGGTGCATATAAAAAAGGAGCTTTCAAGGTTTAGTAGTACTCAAACTATACTATATTTACTATACTGTGGGCCAATGGTTGGAATTATGTAAGACTGGGAAAGTTATACCTAAATTTAAATAAATTTGATTCTGTTATCTTCATGTGCGTAAATTATTTTGAATGACTAAGCCTAAATTTACGTTTATCGCTGAGCCAGGAGAATTTTAACGTTAGGTTTGATAATTGCAAATCAACCTTTGATAACTTAAAAAAAATTATCTGATGGCTTATTAAATTTCACAAAAATAAAACTATAAAAAATAAAAAGCTATATTAACTTAATAAAACCTTTAAAAATATTTAAGTGATTTTTGAAGTGGGACATAAAATCCAACAGTTAATTTCTCTAAAATTGACATTTATTGTTTAAGTTTATTTAATTAAATGAAATAATTATTTAATTAATAAATTATATATAATCATATTTTATATTTTTTATATACGCTCAACTTTATCAATTACTGTACCTTCTATCAAAGTTATCTGACATTATCAAGATGAATTTGTTCTGACACAGTTTCACTCCGAGTTCAAATTTTATTACCATTTTCTAAACCATAGCAAATAAACTGTGATAATGTGAGAAATGTTTAAGGTGTCTGAATAAATTTACTACGACTTTTCCACTTAAACTACCCAAAGAACCGCAAAAGAACCATCACAGGTTCTTTATATGGCAGCGGTAAGTTGTATAGGCTCGGGCCTAATGGCTGACGTCTGTGAAGTGTGCCCATTTTTAAGAGTTTTTTAGCATGTTAGGGGGTCCCAAAATACCCTGGCACCTTGAAAAATAAAAAATCCTAAGGAATCCAGTAGGGCGGGCTTCACACCTGCAGTGCAGGCCTCCAGTCACTGTGCTCAAAATTAAGGTTCAGCCATGACCTGAATATATGAAGTTAGTGTATTGCCCTCTCTTCCAGTCATACTTGTCTAGTCACAACCTCACCCTCAATGTAAATCTTTGTCCCTATAATTTGAATAGTATTTTTTTATTGTGTTTTTAAAGTTGTTTACTGACTACTGTATATTTTATACTGTAGATCTCAGTATAAAAATCCCTACATCTATGGAGAACGACATATACAAGTATAGCCTACTGTATACACCTTTATGAACTCATAAAAGTTATGCTCAGAGAAGTTCTGTTTCCCTTTCATTTCCATACGTGTAGTGTTACCACACAGCACAAGTACTTTGGAGCTGGGTGTGGGAACAAAGGAGTTTCAGGTAGTGACTTTTTATATTTTGGATTCTAGAAAACAATATTGTTTGTTTTATAGTATGATATTACTAAACTACATTCATGATTTAATCATCATACCACACATTTGTATTAGGTGGACTATATTAAGACTTTTGTCTTTATATACCTTTTCTTTGTTTGTCCTATAACATGACTTTGGTAACTAATGTTGTAATCCTTACCAAAGAACAACACCATTCCCATATCATAATCACACTCCACATTAGCCCTTTACTGGTATAAAACATGTACTGAATTTAACTGCTAGTTTGTTGATTTGCAGGTTGTTTTGCTCTACATGGCAGTTTTGATAGTACTGGTATTGCAGCTTTGCAAAATTGAAAAAGGCTAAATGTATGTGCTCACTCCTTTCACAAAAGTCTTTTCTGTACAATTAATTGTAGTGATTTATGCACTTTAACCTGACTTTCATTTTATTTGAATGAGTGACATCAAAAATAAGTCTTTTTTTATTACAATTACACAGGTTGAAACTCGAAACCAGCAATCCATTTCATTTCATATGTGGGTGTGATTAAGAAATAGGGTAAATAATACAGTCATGGCCAAAAGTATTGGCAGTGACATACATTTTGTCTTTTGCAAAGTTTTCTGCTTCTGTGTTTGTAGATTATTTTGCCACATGTTTCTATGGTTTACTGGAAAACAATGATAAGCATAACTTAAGTTTTAAAGGAGTTTATTGGAAAAAACATAATATATGCAAAGAGTCAATATTTACCGAGTTGAGCCTTGTTTTTCACAACCTCTGTAATTATTGATCACAATTTGTGGGCTTCTGCTTATCCACTCGCTTTTTGAGGAGTGACCACAGGTTCTCCATGGGATTAACATCTGGGGAGGTGCTTTTTTATTATTTAAAATGCATCTGATCACTCTGCATGATAATCTATAAACAATGTGAATGAACACCACAACAGCTTAAGCAGAAACTTTGCAAAACACAGCATTTATGTCACTGCCAATACTTTTGGCCACGACTGTAAGGTTTTTATATAGGCCTAGTAAAGAGATCGGAAGTGTTGCAATTGACCTGTGTTACAACCATCTCCCCTACGTGCATTGCCATACAGTAACAACGTTACTTTTTACATCTTTGTTCTTATGATTTGTTTGTGACTTCATTGGTTTACTCTTTAAGATAAATTTAGAAACTGACATACTTTCTATACATTTTAGTGGATGTCCCTGTTCTGGTATGCCTCTAGTGTCTAAAATAATAATGATAGTAAATAATAGTTACAAAGTAATTAATCTCCTCATTTGCTCTCTTTAGCAGAACCAAGGAATAAAAACAACAATATGAATACCTTTAATTTTTTCCGCAAAAACAAGACAAAGATGGCTACAATCAAAGCCCCAGAGGTTTTTCTCCACCATCTCAAAGACAACGATATTATTACAAAGGAGGAATATGTAAGCTTGATTTTTAAGTGTTTAAAGTTTGTAATAAGTGTAACAACTCCATGTGATTTGCATGTAACTGGACCATTTAGTCAGCTACATTAAAGCAGTTTTCCTGCGTTTTGGTTAGAGTACTTTTTACATAATGATATTGGACTCAAAAAAGACAATTCTGTCACTACTCACCCTTTTGTCACTATTGTTACGTTTAATTTTTTGTTTCATCGTGAAGGAAATAGCGCAATCTGCCGAGAGAATTGTATACGAGGCCTTGGAGTTTATTGAAAAAGGTGGACATGAGAAGGTTGATAAGTTCTGGAAATGTGTGGACAAGGACCATATTTTGGCGAAGTATCCCCAAATCTCTGAACTGCTTAAAATTTTAAAAACTTCACAAGTTAAAAAAACTGATGTTAAAACAAGAAGGTCACAAAACAATAATGAGAGAAACCAAGCTGGGCCATCATCACAAAGCACAAATAGCCAGAACACAGCTGAAAGTGTGACGCGCAGTGAGTTCACCGAGCAGTATCACACTTTTACCTTATTAACAGTATACCAGACACAGAGCTATAGTTTGTGTGCATTCAGCACAACTGTAAACTTCAGTGGCCAATAGGGTTGGGAATCGTTTCAGTTTTATCGATTCCGATTCTAATTCTGATTCTGCTTATCGATTTCGATTCTTATCGATTCCCAGTTTCGATTCCACAGTTGAAGTAAAACATTTAGATATCAACCTGTATGGTCATTTAGCCTGCTTATTGACTTGTTTGCAAAATATATATATATATATATATATATATTTATGAGCACCGTTTTGTGTATATTTACACATAGAAACACACCTTTTCTGATTTATTACAATTTGTATTATCATAGTTGAACTACATCAAACTGCAGTTACTATAATGCAACTATGGTTAATTTGTGATTCCTGTGCTTTAATGCAAATTCTATAGCTAAACTATGCTTACTATAGTAAAAAATATCGATAATTTTCATAAGGGCTTTTATTGAGATTTCAGCAGATCATGCAACGCATGTACTTTTCTGAAAATATGCACACAGGAGTTGATAAGAGAAATTCAAATTTGAATCTCAAGTATCCGATTCCTATTCCTTTTGATTCCGATCCGATTCCTAGCCTTGCGATTCCGATTCCAAATTGGAATTGATTTTCGATTCCCAACCCTAGTGGCCAATTCTCAGGTAAATACTGCGAAATTAAACCCACGGTACAATAATTTAGTCATTTAATTCATTTTTTTATCATTCAAGAGGGACTAGAGGGAATTTTAGCCTTGATCAAGTACAAGAAACTGCTGCCTATAACATGTGGGGAGAGAAAAGCCTTATTAATCAGAAAAGAACTGTCTGGTAAGTTACTTTATTATTATTATTTTTTTTTTTAAATTTCTTAAGCTTAAATTACATTACATTTTATGCCAACCAACATGTAACCCTGCAATGTAAAGTAGCCAAAAAGGCCAATGTACGACTCGTACAAAATGAAAAATACAATGTAAAACAGATAAATTGTGATTGTGGGTTGCAAAGAGTCCAGGAAAAGTTTTGAAAGTATAAAAGATAAATAGGCTGTTTTGGATTTTGACACATTATACATTACAATATAATTCACCCTTTAGGAAAAAAGTCATGTATTCGCAGACGGAAAAAGCTCATGACCCCTGTTGAATTTGTGAAATTGTGTGAAAAACAAAAATGGAAACAAAGTATAAAATGCCATGGAAAATCCCTCAATTTTCTTATTAAGGTGAGAACTGGAATAACTGATTATGTGTATTAAGGTTTCAATTTTTCCTTATAACAATAGTACTAGACAAAACACTACCATGTTTCTCTAATTCAGTCTCTTTTCTTGTTTTCAGAGGGGCATTTTGAAGATGACTTAATTGCCAGTGTTCTACTCTTCTGGTTAAATTAGTCATTAAATGTGTAATGTAAATCTTTATAAGCAAGGCATTTGATCAGAAATGACTAATAACTATAACCGAAAAACAAAGTTAATGGGTCACATAATTAACAACAACATTAATAAAATTACAAAACACAAACCCTGCATAGAGAATAATTTTACATGCAGCCAGGAATCTAACCAAATGTAACACTGAATATGAGGTTATCTGAATATATGAATGTAAGTGCATTGTTTTTTTTCTGTTATATTTCCTATACAGTAAAAACTGATTTGTTGTTTCAACTTAAAAATTATGTTCCCTAGCTGCCTTAAAATTTTGAATTAATTCATCTTAAAAATATTAGTTATTAGATGAATTTGATGCAAACGTGTTAGTTAGATTAACAAATATTTTTAAGTTGAATTAACTCAGAATTTTAAGGCAGTCGGGTAACTTAATTTTTTTTAGTTGAAACAGCAAATAATTGTTACAGTGATACTTGTGTGAACAAATATGAAATAAAATAACTGCCCTAAAGACTTTTCACCATGCCACTCATTGCTACATCTTTATTAAAAATACAGTATATATCTAATAAAAGTTTAATCAGTGAATAGTCTGTGATTTTGTAACAGACGAAGGGGTTGTGGTGCGATTTACTGACAGAGATCTGCGTCTTTGTGGACCCTCCGCTAGTTTCCGCGCATCTTCCTCTTCTTCTCTCCAGAGCTCGCGCTTTATTCTCTCCAGCTCCTCGCCTTCATAATTCTCCTCCAGCTCTCTCTCCTTCTGTGCTATCTGTCCCTCTCTCTGCAGCAGTATCTTCTCCTGTTTCTCTCTTATTTTCCTCTCAGAGGTCGGGAAAAAGGACGTCGTGTAGCAGCTTCTGCCATTGATGGCCACCAAGGTCTCAATCTTCTCCAGAAGTTTGGTCACCTGCTCAGTATTTTCCATGTTCTTGTTATTAAAGAACACAAATCCACCGCTGCATGTGCGAATAAAGTCCCTGAGGTCTTTATCTGAGCTGGCGATGACATCATTCGGGTTTTTTTCCTCTAGACGATCTCCATGTGTGAACAAAACAATAGTGTATTTCCAAACATCCTTACCGAACATGTTCTCGATTAACTTATGCATGTTCTTGTCCTCATTGGTTAAGTTTCCCACAGGTGAAACGAGGAGAAACACGTGTGGTCCTGGTTTACACAGCGAGACAGATTTTAAGATCTCCCTGGTCACAGACTTTTCCATTCGATTCATTTTAACCAGTCCTGGAGTGTCGATGACGGCCACAGGACGACCATTGATGTTTCCAGATGCTCTTTCGCAGAACTGTGTGACTCTGCTCAACTGCATGTCTGTGTTGAAAGCGTTCCACCTGAGGATGGTGTTTCCAGAAGAGCTTTTCCCCGACCCTCTCGCTCCCAGTAATAGGATGCGCAATTCCTCGGTCTCCACTGGAAAAATATAACACATAGAGTCAGTAGATTTTATCCTTCTGATTCTCTTACCTTTCACTGTCAGAAAAAAATGATCAAAATATGTACCATTTTGTCACTGGGGAGTACCCTTTCAAAAAGTATTGTATTGTAAAAGTATTTTGTTTTCAGTGACATCTGCTGTAATCAAAATAGCAATTACATGAACCATCAGTGCTTTAAATGAAAGATGCACAAACTTTTTTCAATGAAGGGCCAAAAATGAAACGTGTTAAATTATACCAAATATTATAATGTGGATTATGAATCTCTCCATTATTACCTGTTTAATGTGTGTCACAAAGCACATACTGTGCTTGAACTTTAAAATACACTAAATGAAATATACACTAAATAAGTACATTCAGTTCTCTGTATTGAATTTTGATTTACATTTTAACCCAAAAATGGCATTTTCCACTTATTTCCTCTTTTCATGACTGACAAGTTGGGCCAAATCAAAGGTCCCTACGGGTCAACGTTGGCCCTGGGCCATAGTTTGGGCATCTCTGGTCAAAATCATCATGAATCACACCTTTAATTATGATAAAGAAATATACAGTATACATAAACAGCATTTTAAGCACTCCTTTTTTTCATTTGGGTGACCAGACATACATTAAGCCTACTGTTCTGAACAGTCTTTATGTCTGGAATTTGAAAAGCTTAATTCTGGGCATTCTTGGTGACGTGTTTGCTCTCCTTTATCTTTTTTTATATATTTTCATGTTAAGTCAGATTGGATTGGTGCCATGTTTTGACCAGCTATATGCACATCATAACACTGTTGCTTACCGATCAAAGATGGTGATTTTGAATTTGCATTGAAGTCTTGAAAGTCTAAACAAGGTACAATAAAGCACAATACACAAAGATTTACAATATATATTTGCCAATGAAATGAATTAATTATTAATAGAGTGATTGGCAATGTGAATTAAATAAATATGATTTACCTTGTAGGGATGCCGATGAGTTTGCTCTTGAATTACGTTTCACATTCACATACAGATCTTCTATTTCAACTGAAAACAAATATTTAAAAAGGCTGTCAGTGGTAAGACAGGAAAATGTGTTTTTGGACAAAAGAACAAATTGTCTGAAAGAATATTTCTATTATTTAAAAAAGAATCAAAGGATTTGATATTCAAGAGAATGTTTTAGGACAGACTGGGGATAGTAGATATATAGAGAATTGTTAAATCTCAGCAACTGTAAGGTCAACTGCCGAATACCCAAATGTATTTTTTTTAAGATATTCACAGTGCGACAACTGGCCCCGTTACTGAATCCATAACTTACAGCTCAGTGTTGAATCCAGTTCAGACATTTCTTTCTCAACATTCAGAATGTCCAGTCTATTCTCCTCTGCCGTCAATGCTCTGTTTTATAATAAACACCAAAGAAAATACAGTTTCATATTTTAAGGGCTCAGAATATTTTTTGCATCTTACTTCCCCAAACAATTCAAACTGTAAAGAAAATACTCACAGTAATCTGAAGGACTTTAGATCCACCGTCAGAGAAGAAAAGTGCTTGAATGTTTTTTTTTGTTTTGTTTCAGCAGACTGGAATTCTTGTTGAACCTGTGTACAAAGAATTCTTCTATCAGCTTTTGTCTCTTCTGTCAGGCTTTTTTCTGATTGGCAAAACTGTTCGTCAGTAGCTAGACATCATTAAGTTTTAATATCCTAAGTATTTCAGTGGTCTGAAGCATGGAGACATTAGTAGGTCAAATGGAAGGGCTGGTCTTTGAGGGTAATGTTGTCACTTCCTTCTACAAGCGTTTCATAAAACTGGATGTTTTGGTTGTTATCTGATCCACTGCGCAGGTATTCTTTCAAGTGCAAAAATGCAAGACCTACATTCATGAACATGCATTTCCTGGTCAAAATACAGAGAAAAAGCATTTTCTCCTTGTGGTAACCATTTTGTAGACCTCCACATACAAAATATTACTGCAGGCTTAGGTTGACACAACTTCAATTTTGAATTGATTTTTATGCTATTGGATTTTAATGCTATTATGGTGTGATGGGTGAATTGTTCACAAACAGTACTGTCTTGAGATAACAGTTTTACACTTAAAGATTAAAGCTTTTTTGTGGACACAGTTTCTCTTTTTTAAAATGTGTTTTCCTTACATGTATTTATGTATTGTTTGTAGATAGAAAAAAAATGTAAATAAATAAGACCAAATCAATCATGTTTTTTTAGAAGGCATTTTAATTTAGCATGTTTTATGTTCATATCTGCCACTGTTAAAAAAATATTGCTGTATAGCTTTTCTATTATGAAATATTGCTCAAATATCAAAGGTTGACCTTTTTGTCGAGGTTATGTAGTAGTGCATATAGTAAATACACACAAATTTGACCCAGACATCTTTTAGAGGCTACTTCGTCAATTTCATTTTAAATCAGCCTGTGTCTTATATAACCACCATGACATTTCACGTCAAAACTGCTGGACCCACTTTTACTTCATTTTAAATGGCACATTACAGTATTGCATACAGCCATTGTAGCAGTTAATCCTGATAACCAGCAGAGGGCAGCACTGTGACAGAAACAGCTGTTTCAACCTGAGAATGTAGTCAAACTGCTGTTACACAATAGAAACCCTGTTAACATCAAGACAAGAGGTTTAAAGGGGTCATATGGCGCGAATACGTGTTTTTCTGTGTCTTTGGGGTGTTATAAGTTGCCCATGCATGTATTAGCATGCATTATCACGTAAAATTGCTAAAATTTAAGTGTTGGATCAAAAGATGCATTCTATCTAAAAGCCAACGCTCACCCAGACCTGCCTGAAACGCCTCATGTAACCACACCCCCACAAATCTACGTCAGTTCGTGGTATGATTTGATTAAGACCGCCCAAATGTATATGCAAGTAAGGTGGGCGTACCTGTCAGTACAATTGCTTTGGAACCTGATGTTCCAAATATGGTAAGAGGCGTTACATTTCCGTCACACGCTTGCAGTATTCGACCAATCACTACGCACTGGTTAACTGGCCAATCATAGCACACCTCGCTTTTCAGTGCGATGAACTTTGTAAAAAATCCCAAGAGGAGATACAAACATGCACGGTATGTGGAAAATACAGCGTTTTTGAACCTCAAATCGTGTATACACATTGCATCGCATCTAAAACAAACGATAATATTCGTTTTAGCCGCGTCACATGACCCCTTTAAAAGAATGAAAAAATCTCAAACCTTATTATCTAGTCTTGAAACATGGTGAAAAACAAACTACTTACTATGTTTTATTGTCATTTATTATTGGTTAATATTATTTATTTTAATTATATTGTTATAATATTATTATTTTATTTATTCATAATGAAGTGCAGATCAAAATTGTGATAGGGCCTATATCACTTAAAATATGATGTTTTGATGAGTTGTCTGTACATACTTACAGCTAATGAAAATGCTGTTGCTTCATAAAATATAATAAAGCAATACATTTACATTTGCAAACAAACACTAAAATAAGAAAAAGCTAATAGAAAAGTGGTTTTATTTAACTAAAACAATAATATTCCTGAAACATTAATTACCATGTTAGGTTACATTAACATTCTTTTAAAAATATTTTTATTTGTTATAACATAAATTGTATTCAATAAGAAGATATGACAACTTGCCCGGCTTGGACATTTCACTCATTATAGGCCTGAGATGGCCTGTGTGTCAACTTGTGACAACTATCCCCCTTACAGTATGTCTGTATAGAAAAATACACAAGATTTGGCAGACAATTACAGAAAAGGCATTTGTTTAAAGTAAAAAGACAAAGAAGGGTTTTAATTGTATTTGTTAAACTAGCTACTTCAGGTCGACGTCTTTATGTCAAACGCATTTAGTTTAGACTTTCTTTTTGTGGATGGTTTCTCAGCCCGTTTTCTTGCTTCCTCTTCTTCAGTTCTCCAAATTTCTCGTCTCTCTCTTTCAATCTCCATCTCAGTTTGGCAGAGTGTCCCCAGCTTTTCCTCCTTTTGTGCAATCTCCTGTTTTCTCTTTACTAAAATTTTCTCCATGTTCTTTCTTATCTTCCTCTCTGCAGACGGATAAAAAGACGTTGTGTAGCATCCCTTTCCATTAATAGCCAGGAGTGTATCAATTTTCTTTAAAAGTTCGGTCACATACGTGTACTTGTCCATGTCCTTGTTATTGAAGAACACAAATCCACCACTGCATTTACGGATGAAATCGCGAAGCCCCTTGTCAGAGCATGTGATGACATCATTAGCCATTTTGTCCCCTAGCCGATCTCCATGTGTGAACACAATAATGGTATACTTCCACATGCTCTTGCCAAACATGCTCTCCATCAACTTATGCATGCTCTTATCATCATTAGTTAAATTTCCTACAGGCATAACCAGCAGAAAAACATGCGGTCCTGGATTATAAAGTGAGATGGACTTTAGGATCTCTCTGGTCACTTCTCGTTCCATGCTCCCTATTCTGTTAAGACCTGGAGTGTCGATGATGGCCACATGTCGGCCGTGAATCATCCCAGATGCCCTTTCACAGATCTGTGTGACTCTACTGAGCTGCATGTCCGTCTTAAAGATGTGGCATCCGAGGATGGTGTTTCCAGTGGAGCTTTTTCCAGCCCCTCTTGCTCCCAAAAGCAAGACACGCAATTCCTCTGTCCCAGCTATAATCAATAAATATCACAGTTTTAATCACATGAGTATATCAAAGTTACATGTATAAAAGAAAATATTTGATTTCTAAGAAATGTGAGTGTTTGCCATTTAATAGCTCACCGTGTAAAGTTGTTGATGTAGTTAAATTGGTTTTCCTAACATTCGGCAAATTTTCATACAATTCTTCCTGTGCCAGATCTGTAAATAAAAGTGTGAGTTGTTGTTTGGTTTGTTTACAACATAATTGTACATTGCATTTACAAGCATTTTTGAGTCATTTTGAAATACAAACGAATATTTGCTACATTGTGAAGGCAAACGTACAGTTAGGAACACAATTCTCTACTCACAGCTTGTTGATGAGTCCAACGCAGAGTCAAACCCATCTTCCTCAAAATCATTAAACTCTTCATCAGAACCATCCAGCTCGTTCTCTACCTTCATACTGTCCAGTTTATCTTCAAGAGTCATTCTTCTGATAAAAACAACAAAAATGTTAAGTATTGCAGATTACTGCAAAAAAGAACTCCCAGTAATTGTTTAAGGCAAAATCCATACTTCATCATGCCTTAGTCCTTTGCGCTTTCCCCTCTGCAGTCTTACAGCATTACAAATGTTTTGGTTTCACCAATGATAGCAAAAGACGTCTCATGCAACAGTGAGTCTGCCGAGTACTCAGGTGTGCAATATAAACCAAACATTTTGAACAGGTATCGGTTTTGGACCGTAAGAGGGCTGGTCCTGTTACGAGACAGTCCTAAACAAGGGCTTCATTCAAACACACGAAGACACGTTAAACATGTTTTTCAAGTAGGCTATAAGTGTGTTTGGCATGCATTTCTCTGTTTCGGTAGATAAATGTCTCTCCAGTCTAGAATGTGAAGGTTTGTTTTTAAATTGAGCAATGAAGCAGATGAAATGACAACCGTTACCCACGTACAAAGAAAATAATGTTATGAGGAAACTCAACATTTGCCCCTATTATTTCCCTGTAGTTTGCAAATTTGCACTGCATAGTTGTCATCTGAACTGCATCTCTCAATATATTGCAGTGTGATTCTTCACAATTGAAATTTGTATCAATAATACATATTTTACACAATCAAAATGATAGTAAGTATTAGTATAGTAATGGTAAAATGTATGAAAATATAAAAAGTTGTCGCACATTCTTTCATTTGTTTGTTTGTCTGACTATTTTGCTGCAACAGTACAGCATCTGCATTACTTGAAATGTATATTTATAACATGATAGTTTCAACGCAACTCGTCAACATAATGCTTGTGATAGCACAATATCATTTTATATCGTCTATGTTTATTTTTTTCCCAGATGATGTTTGTTTAAAGTTTTTTGTTCGACTTTACGTGCTCTCGGAAATCCGATAACGTTAGTTCCCTCTTCACCCGGAAATGGCGAATGTTTGGAACGGTGCTCTTTTAATGTTATTAGATACTTGTGTTGATTTTAATGCTACTAAATAATTAGTAACATTGATGTTTTGATGTTAATACGTTTAATGCTACTAAATTCAGACGTTAATTCCGCGTCTGTGGTGTGGAAAATATCCCACTTCCGAGGTGTCTTGAACGAAGCATCATTACGTACGCCGATTGGTCGACGCAGCGCCGCACAAAATCCAGCAACCCCTGTCATTGGCTAAAACGGACCCGGAAGTGTATCAAGGGAACTTTACTGTACACACCAGCACTAACTTCAAAATCTGGGTTTAATTTCAAATACATTTGCGTTTCATTCAAATAAAGTAAAGAGAGTAAACAGAAGATGGGATCTGAAGATTTGAAACTGATGGATGTTTTCTCATACGAGAGTCTCGTGCATGCAGTCAGCGGTGCTGTGGTACTGTACTGTATTGTATAGTTTATTACAAATAACAAACTATGAAGCTATGAAAACGAAAGTGGTGATACAGTTTAAATATATGGGTGTTTTGGTTTCACCACAATTATTATAAAATTAGTTATTTTTGTAAGGAAAGACGACATGCTGTCATACAACATGTTGCACTTAAAATTGTTATTTTGTTTGTTCGCAGGGCAGCGTTACTGCAATGACTGTTTTCTTTCCTCTTGACACAGCCCGGCTTCGACTGCAAGGTACCAAAGTAACTTTTGGCCTCATAAATTCATTTATTATGAAGCATTTGTGAATACAAAGTTTGTGTGTACGCTTGTAGTTGATGACAAGAGGAAAGCCAAGTCCACCGCAGCCATTCTGGCTGAGATCATCAAGGAGGAGGGGCTGTAAGTTATGCATTAGATTAGAAAATCATTTAACACATTTGTCACTATGTCTTTGATTTGCGTTATTCACTGTACTTTACGTTCTGACAGTAACAAGTTACAATTTAAATCTCTCTTTCTCTGTCTCTTTCTCACTAGATTAGCTCCATATCGAGGTTGGTTTCCACTGATCTGCAGTCTCTGTTGCTCCAACTTTGTGTACTTCTACTGTTTTCATAGCCTTAAGGACACCTGGTTGCGAGGTCATAGGTCAACCCCAGGACGAGACCTGATCATTGGCATTGTTGCAGGTTTGCTTATGTCAAGATAGTATTGCCACTGAGAGAGGTATTGTTTAAATGTAAGGATAAAATGCATGATTGAACGACTAGAAATTTCTAGGAAATAACCACAAAATTATTGTAGATTTTTCTGTAGATATTGTTTCTGTAGATGTAGGCCTCATACAGTGTATTAAATGGGCAATCCGTGTGAAGTATAAAGGAGAACATATACATGTTATAATATTAGCAATCGTCCATCTAATGATTCTTGGAAATGTTTTTCACAAAGAGGCATATCTTATTTCAACTTCCTGTTTTTCTGTCTGTGTTTTTGTCTGGTGTGTTTAGGTGTAGTAAATGTTCTTCTGACCACTCCACTCTGGGTTGTCAACACCAGACTAAAGCTGCAAGGGGCGAAATTCAGAAATGAGGACATAAAGCCTACACACTATAAAGGGATCTTGGGTAAAAAACATCAGTCATAAACAAATGAAGGATCCAAAATGAACTTTTACACCTGTTTAAAGCAGATGACTTGAGCTGATGTCTTTTCTGAATAATGAAACTGTAATAATTACTATGAAGATAATGGAATTACTTAGCTGTGTTTTGACAAACAGCAAGTTGTTGTGTCACCTAGGCACCCTCATACTAAATATATCTTAAAATAATGGATGCTTTCCTTCAGTTGATCTTTTTCTTTTTAGATGCGTTTGCGCAGATCGTGCAGCAGGAAGGAGTAGGAGCGCTGTGGAACGGCACGTTTCCCTCCCTGCTGTTGGTGCTGAATCCTGCTGTTCAGTTCATGATCTATGAGAGTCTGAAGAGGCAGCTGATGAGAGGAGTGCACAGAGAGGTCAGAGGAGAGCCCATAAATGGATAGTTCACACAAAAATGACAATTCTTTCATCATTTATTCACCCTCATGTTCATAAAAAAAGAATATATTTTGAGAAAATACAAAGATATGGACTCATCCAAGAACAGCTCTCCAGTCTAGTATTATAGCACACATAGTAAAAACATGAAAAAAAACTGGATAAAAGAAGATAGATTTTAACATGACAAACATATGAGCATGTCTTCAAAATCTCTGTCTGATATTTATTATAACTACACTAAATACAAGTAAAATGTTGCAATATATTTACTCATGTAGACTAGCTTTCTTGAGCATCTGTTAAGAACGACTAAAGGACTCGGCACGTGCATTGTTACCATAGAAACATAGCTGGCTGCAAAGCATCAAGGTTATGTAACTGCATAGCAACTGTTCATGGTGCCATTGCATATTCATTTCCATTTAAATCCTGCGGAGACAGTATAAGAGCTTCTCGGATGCTATTACATGTTAAACAGTTTGACTTGAAAGGTGACATTCTCTCACCACAAATGAGTTTGCAGTGTTGTAAGTCTACCCACACACAAGATATTCCTTGTGTTGTGTTGTGTTGTGTTGTGTTGTGTTGTGTTGTGTTGTGTTGTGTTGTGTTGTGTGTGGAATGGAAATGCACTTATGTTTTAAAAGAGCCACATTGTTTACATTCTTTTTACCAATGGTTTATTTATTCCTATTTGTCTCTGCACATTAAACATATTGGTATGGGTGAAAATATCGTTAACATCAAAAGTAATGCACTCATTTTATTTTGTCTCCAATTTTTTTGCTAATAGCTCAGATCTGTGGAGGTGTTTCTAATAGGAGCGATTGCCAAGGCTGTAGCAACCACGATAACCTACCCACTACAAACAGTTCAGTCCGTCCTACGGGTAAGCCATCCACATTAATGCTTTTGTGATGTTTGTAGTTTGCGTTTGCACAAGTGCAAAATCCTGGTTGTGGTTAAACTTCATTTTGCTTGTTCTCTGTCCCTCTGTTGTGTTTAGTTTGGACAGCATGGACAGCAAGCAGAACAGTCCAAACTACTGAGCAGTCTGAGATCTGTCATGTATCTGCTGATCAATAGAGTCAGGTACCGTATTAAACCCACACACTTTACATGAACAGGTATTTTAATTGTTCTCGGGATCTTTTTCTGAAACACCATAAATATGTTGAACACTTAAAACTTAACATAAAGGCTTTACCAAGGCTGTCACACAAGTTGGTTTCCGTGTAATAAGTCATTGGCTGTTGTGACATCGATTATACACTGAGGTGATGTGTTGATTGATTTATTGCAGGAAGTGGGGCATGCTGGGATTGTTCAAAGGCCTGGAGGCAAAGCTACTTCAGACTGTCCTCACTGCTGCACTGATGTTCTTACTGTATGAGAAGATCACTAGCTCCACCTTTAGAGTCATGGGCGTCAAACAACATGTGAAGTTCCACTGACCTCCTACAGAACTTTAATTTGCTTGCTGATGTCAGAAGGTTTTCATGGACTGACATGAAGATGTAGACGGTCTATATTATGCTCATGTGTACATAATATAATGACGACAGATATATACAAATGCAAAATATGAATATTGACAAATGAGATGTGCACAGCTTTTATTTTATTTTATTTTGTTGTGTAGTTTCACTTGAAAACTGCAAGGAGACATTAGTAAAGAGAGACATTGAATTTGTGTTTCTTTTGCCTTTGTCAAGGCAAAATTTCAATCAGGTCATCTATTTCAGGTTAAAATCTCAAGCAGGGTTTCTAGAAAAAAAATCGGTTTAAAATAAGATCTGGGATTGTCTACGTAGTGTCAGATTTAAAACATGCGAATGACGGATCTGTTTTTGCTAACATCCTTGCTGTAAACAACAAAAGCTGATATTAAATCAGCCCTTTTGCTTTGATATGTAATATGGTAACAAACCCCCAAAACTGGTTTATAACCATATTTAGATGATCATTGTTTTTAAAACACTTTAAAGTTCAGACCTCTAGGCTTTATTATCCTTTGACTATATTTAATAGTGGGATGAATGTTTAATTCATAAAAACTATGAAATGTCTAGGGAAAATGTCTTAGATGGTACTATAATAAAATTCTTTAGTAAACGTTTTGCCTGTTTTAAAAAATATTGGTAAGCCAACACATTTCACATCAGGGTATGGAAAACAGGTTATTACACAACTTTGCCTCTAGGGGGCAGTACATGGATGTGTTTATATGTGCTCCTTTTCAAAACTTTTTATGCTGATGGAAAGTTTCTCACGAAAGTTCAAATAGGGTCGGTAAGAAATTTAGTTTTTCTGAGTTTCTTGAGCGATCTCAGTCTATATGGAAATGGGACTCAATTTCACATTTTCTCTAACAATGTGCTTTTTTAGTGTTCTTTGCCTCTTCAAGAATGAATCGCCTGGTGTTTTAGGTGTATTGGGGTACTGAAATGTTTTAAACCTTTAGTGGTTTTTCAAAATGAAGCTGTTTTTTGTGTTTTTTTTAAACTTCCAAAACAGAACCGATGGTTTTATACCGTATGATTAGAAGTACAAGTGTACGTTATAAATGACAATAGCTCTCTGTTACTTAAGCAGCGATGTGAACATTATTTAAAGTTAAATGTGCACACTAGTAAATTTCTATGTGAATTTTGTGTAAAATACACGCTGAAAAGGTTTACACAGTCAATCAATCATACTTGACCAATAAGAAAAGACCGTCCACGTCTATTCTCAAAAATCATTATTGCCATTCTAGTCCCTTTTTTATTTCTGCAGTGAAATGTCAACGCTTACAACGCTTTAGGCTCCTGCCAAACCGGTGAGAATTTCCATTGGTCTGTTTTATACACCCGAAACGGGGAGCTTCATGTCGATTGGTTTAAGGAGGTGTCTGATGAATAAAGTTCGATTATGATTGGACCAAATTTGGGCTTTCCCTATATTCGTCTCGGAAGTCAGTTGAATGTGACTATTGGTTTATAGCAGTGTCAGTTAACAGAGTATTCGCTTATTATTGGGTGACTCTTGAAAATGGGCGGTTTTCCGGTTGAAGTTTACTTGATCTCGGAAACGATCATTGTGCAGGGCAGACTTACGGAAAATCAATGGATGAGAGTTGTCAGCCAGTGTAAAGTAAGTCAGCTTTTACATTTTTGAAGTTTAAGCTCTGTTTGAGTGTGCAACCCCTGCACATGCGCAGTCGTTAATCCGTATACCTTTTCAATGTTGATATTGCATTATAAGCTTGCTGAAAGTTGGATTGTGTACTTGTTGCAAGATGTTGGGGAGCAGTAGCACATGCACTGAGTTTGTTTTCTGGCCATGTTACTGTTAGTTGTGCGTCTTTTTTTAATTTTTTCAACCGCGTTACTGAAGATTTTTAATGGACCCCTATTCAGGGTGTGTGTGGTCCTGATGCTGTGAAGGTGGAAGTGTTATGTAAGGTCTAAGATGATGTCTGTCCTACTTTTAAAAAGTTATCTGTACGTAGGCGGGATGAATGCTGTAGGAACTATTTAGATAAATACATTGAATCTACATTAAGTTAAAATAAATTATAATCAAATTGTGTTGGCCGCTTTCCAAACTGTATGTTGATTCTGGTGACAGGCCTTTCCTCACATTTGAATGCCACCTGATATTGTGTCTGGTGACAGATGACACTCCAAGATGAAACATTACTTCTCTTTACACTTTCAGATAGTATTGATTTATACAGTAAAAATTGATTTCAGTTAATCATACGAATGGTCGTTTGTGGTTTGTTGTTTCAAATTATTTGAAGCTTGTAAGATTGAGATGTGTCTTAAGACATGTATGCATAAGTGTCATTGATCAGCATAGCAGGATAAAGACATGCATACACAATACCCCGCTGTTTATGATCAACAAGCATGACTTCTGCATCACACTTTGTCTGTGTGTGTATAAACTAGGTCAGATGATTCATATTGACAAAAAAAAAAGATGACACAGACTCCTATGGTGCTTTATTTCAGACTGTGTATTAGAGACTTAGATAAACTAGCTTAAACAGATTTTGCCATGTAGAGCTGTATGAAGTTTTACAACTGCATTCTTTTACTGGGTCACACTCAACTCAAACAAAATAATCTGTAAATAACCTTCAATGAAACTCTATGGGAAAAGCATTTGAGAGTTTTGAAAGCTTCAGTGTCTACTAGCTTGCATTTTGGTTAAAAAAATTATTGTAATTATTTTAGACAACACTGTGTTATTTCAATACTTTTATAATAGGGTTTTCAGAGTTCAATATCAAATGGAAACGTTTGCGTGTATGTTTCGAATGTTACTGTGTTTACATGGTCACAACAAGATTAGTTATGTTAAACTAATAAACATAAAGTGATTTTATCACAGTATTTTTATGGTAACATTTATAATATTTAGGTCATGTTTCTGATATTTATTAAAAGCGTGTATATATATATGAAGAGTTTGGTTCCAAAATGAGATAACTCTGTATTTCAAAAATCATGTTTTTATTATGTTATCATGTTTTTATTGTGTTTTATTGTGTTAGTTAGCTGTATTTTTTTTAGTTAGTAACCAACTGCAGTTTGATTGATATTAATTGGAATGCACAATAAAAAAAACATGATTTTGGATCATTTTGGAACCAAACTCTTCATATGGTGCATCTGTGTACCTGACATGGAAAGCGCTTCAGTTCAGACCTTGTTGAACAGGAAATAAAGCAGGTACACAAATCTCGGATCTCTGGTTATTCCCCCTCCCTCCATCCCAATCACTGATTTATTAGAAACTTGATTGTTCATCTGATGTGTGTCGCATTTCTAAAAACAATCACACGGTATGTTACCTGAAGTCAGGGGCGGTTCGAGGGTGAGTGGATATCCGGGGCTTAGCCCAGAGACCTCCACAAATGGTTTCTTATGCAGTGGTGTAGCAAGTCAGGTCTGGGCCCGTATGCAAAAACTTTTAACGGGCCACCTCCGTCTGTTCGCTGCGCATTACTGGACATCGGTTGTTTACTCAGGTTTGTTATTTAAATGTTTATGCTCGTCACTTGCGCTCAAATAGTAACGGAAGACCCCAAGGGAGCGCTAATTCCCAACCGCCAGAAGGAGGGAAAAAGCCTCGGCGCCTAGGGTTGGGTACCGTTCACTTTTTAACCGGTACCAATACATTACCTGGAATTCAGTACCGGTACCAAACGGTACCTTTTTCCGGTACTTTACTCTCGGTGTAATAAAAAAACTGTTATTTCAATGAAAAAAAGTCCAAACCTCTCAATTTCAACATTTTGTTGAATTTGTTTGACATAATCATTTATTTATGCAGTATGATAATTTACCCAAACCATGAGGCCTCCACCATTAACAGACCATTAGATAATATAGAAAAACTAAACTTGAAAAGTCTACAAAAATATTTTTAACAGCATCATTACTGAAAATAACAGATTGATTTGTAATATACAGTTTTAACAGATATACTGAAAGAATTACATAATATATATAAACAGCTGCGCTGTTCACAGCTTCAAACTGCACCTTGACGGTTGGCCTCACTCACCTCTTTCCATCGACCTCTCTACAGTAATCTGTCACTAATAACTTTGTTTTGGGATTTCATGATATGATCTTATTCATTGGTGGACAGAAAACACAAAGCACCTTAACAAACTTAAATGTTCAGTGCAGTGTTACGTGTATGTGTGCCGGCTGCGTCTGAGCGCGCATTTCCTTAAAGCCACAATATGGAATATTTGGACCGCTAGATGGCGCACTTTCGAAACAACAACAAATGACGTTATGTAGGAGAGTGGAATTATGGGATATGTCGTTTTTACCATCCAGAGGCGTAGGGAGATCGCCCATCATGTTCACGGACGAGGTAATGAATTTATTTTATTTTATGTCATCGTAATGAATTAGCTTGCAAGAAACGTGGAATGTAATGCTACGTTAGCCCGCGACTGATATTGGACTTTGTCCATTGATTTTGTAGCGTAATGCTACACAGTTTTACCTGTTTAAAACAGTCATAAAGTCGTTATTTAAAAAGTAAATTTGAACGAACCCACAGCATTTACAAGTTACGTTACTGGCTACATAGTTTTGTGCGACATATACTGTATTTCATAGGGTAACTGCATTCATAACTATTCAAATAATCTGTGCATGAGAAATGTGCTTACTTGTCTATTAAAACACATGCGAGAGCGGAGTCTCTGTCAAGTCCAAGTTGGTCGCGAAGCTCTCTCCATTTAGAAAACGCCACGCCGATATTAATCCTTGTTTATTTCTTCGTTTGTCCATAAGCCTGCTTGCCTCGTTTGGCCTACGTTTACACTTTTTTTACACGCCAAAGAGTAATCGTGATCCATAATAACAGAACAACAGATGCTGCGTCCCAGATGCTGTATAACCACTTCCGCATTTGTGTGTTGCCGTAGTTTCTACAACCGGAAACTGAGGGTTGTGCGGAGCACCGGATATTAAGTCACTGATATGCGACAAATGCAAGGGAGACAAGGGACGGGCCATTATTTTAAATAGGAATTTCTCTGGATTTGCACATTCTTGGGAACAATTGGGATAATGTAAGTACACAACTGCATGAAATATTTCACACTGTGCAAGTGATTTTTGGATATTTCATAACAAAATTCTTCCATATTGTGGATTTAACGCGAGTGTATGCTTAATTTTCTAAACAAGAACAAGTGAAATAAATAATATTAATATGATAACCTTATTGTAGCGAGGAAGGCGGGGACGAGAGCTGTGGGGCAGGAAGGCGGGGCCGGTGGCGTGAGTGATAATGAGTATCGGCTGTACGCGCACCGGTCCCGCATGCCTCACGGGGAGCTAGGGAGCATAAGAGGACGAGCGACGGGACTGCCGACGAGAGAGGACCGGGCCTGGAAATGTTGTTTTATTTATTTTTGTGTGGCCGGCAGTCGATCGTGAGGTGGCTGCCGGCCTTTTACTTCCGTGTTATTGTTTGTTTATTTTTGATTAAAGTTTATTGTTTAAATGTTCGCCGGTTCCCGCCTCCTTCCTTCCCTACATTGAACTTTGTTACACATATGTAGAGTCGAGTGTTTATTTTCATTTTGTACGTTGATTAAGACAGACTGCTTTACAGTAGTTGCGGTTGTATTTTCGCTTTGCGTGAAGTAAAATGATCTCTCTCTCTCTCTCTCTCACCCGATGCGTTCTCAGGTACCGAAATTTGGCACCGAGTGATTTAATGTGAATCGATACTCTGTAGTACCGACGTAATTCGGTCGGTGCCCTTAAAAGTCCGGTACCCAACCCTATAGGCGCCAATGGTCCTGTGGTTAGTGCGTGGACATATAATGCCAGTGTACTTCCAGCCCATCACGAGTTGGATTCTAGGGCTGCACGATATTGAGAAAATATGCGATTTTGTTATCGAAAATTGTGATAACGATATTTCTTGCGATATAACATTTCCTAGAGAAATGCTATTTTTTTATTATTTATATATATATTTAATTATTATACTGAAATAAACAGGTAATATATATTCTTCTGATGTAATTAAATCTAATTCAGGCTAAAAAAAACTATCGAGGAAGAGGCAAACATTTAGACTTAACACTACAGTGTGTGTTCAATTCAACAGGACTTTTATTTTGATGGGTTTTCTGGGAAGGCTCAAGTTTTTGTGTGTTTGCCAATAGCTTCACTCAAACAGTAAAACGCTCGTAAAATAAACTCTCAGAGCAACTCTGGAGATGAAGTTCATGTGTTCATATCCTCATACAGTGCAACACAGATAAATCCTCGACCATCACCCGTGTTGAATGTTAAACTATGCACATAATTCACTCAGACACGCAGAACAGCCAGATGACATTGAAATAACAGGATTCCGCGTTCGTATCTGGATTCCCGTCTCGAGCGTATTTTGCGGGCCCCACTCCCCTGTCTCTAACCCAGTGGGTCCCAAACTTTTTGAAGGCAAGGCACCCCTTTGTAGTGTTTTTTTCCCATGGCACCCCAACCCTGATTTAACTAAATGTACATGCGTACATACATATATAAAAACAACTCCGCAGCACCGCGAGACCCCTCTTCGACAGCATGTCCCTCCTTCCTCCCGGGTTTTGGCACCACTGTAATATAGCTCAATAAAACGGAAGGAAGGAGGCGGGAACCGGCGAACAATCAAACATTTTAATTCAAAATATATAAACCATAAACAGCAATAAAACAGGCCGGCAGCCCCTCACGGACGACTGCCGGCCACACAAACATAAACACAAAAGTAACAAGCCGGCAGCCCCTCGCGGGCGACTGCCGGCAACACGAACATAAACAAACTTAAACAAAACTTAACTAATGTCCGGGCCCGGTCCTCTCTCGCCATATTCTCCTGCCGTTCGTCCTTTTATGCTTCCGCTCTCCTCCGTGAGAGATACGAGGCCGGAATGACGCCCAGCTGACACTCATTATCAATCGCGTCCCGGCCCGGCCTCGCTTCTTCCTCCCACGGCTCTCGTCACGCCTCCCTCGTCACACGCTACAATATTGAAATTTATTTTAGTTCGGTTCGTATTCACAAGGCAATATTTCCAAACGGACCAAACTTTGTTAATAAAAGTCACGTGCGAGTAAACTCCCCTTCGATTGGTCAGAGTGCATCTGTATATCTTCCGGCCGGTAACGCGAGTGATAATGAGCGTCAGCTGCGCGTTGCACCGGTCTCGCGTCTCTCACGGCGGAGCTCGGGAAGCATAAAAGGAGGAGAAGGACGAGAGAGAACCAGGCCTGGATTTTATGTTATGTTTTATTGTGTTTGTGTGGCCGGCAGTCGACTGTGAGGGAGCTGTCAGCACTTTACTTTCGTTTTGTTGTTTGTTTATTTTATTAAAAGTTTGGTTTAACGTTTGCCGGTTCCCGCCTCCTTCCTTCCTTACTTTGAGCATTGTTACAGGGAGCCATTAGCAAAACAATCCCTTTTGCGTCACGCAACTTTATATAATTACCCATCATACATTGTGATACAGTCTGGTTCGTTGGTCCGTTGGGTAGGATGGCTTTCACACGTCTACCGAACCGCTCCAGAGTTCGTTTGCAATCGGGTCGAGACCACCTTGTTCAGGCGGTCTCGGAGCGATTGTTTTGGGGCGGATCCTAGCGCGATTGCCGTGTTCACATATGCCACATATGCCTCTGACGTTCTTTTCACACTCTCTTACGAAGAAGGACCCACTCACATTTGCCCATGGGTAGATGCGCAAAAGATGCAAAATGTAAACGGCGATACAAAAAAGTGATTTGTACACTCAACTCAACTTTATTTATATAGCGCTTTTTACAATTTTCATTGTTACAAAGCAGCTGTACATGAGACATATTGACTATAAGCAAAACAATTAAAGTTATACCTGTAAAAACAAGAAAAAGGTGAAAAGACAGACATACCCACATACAAAACACTCCACACACAATATGCACACGTACTAACACACACACACGGATGCGCAGACACAGACAAGCATGCACACACACATCTGGTTTATTATCTCCGTGGGGACAGTCCGTAGGCGTAATGTTTTTTATACTGTACAAACTGTATATTTTATCCCCTAGCCCAACCCCTAAACCTAAAGATCGTAGAAAACTTTTTGCATTTTTAGATTTTTAAAAAATATCGTTCTGTACAATTTATAAGCTTTTTTGCCCATGGGGACCTCAATTTTGTGTTGGTGTGCATTCAGGTTTAGGTCCCCACCGGGAAATAAAAACATGAACACACAGACAAGCACGCACGCACGCACAGTGAAAGCACACATTTAAGATAAAGGAGAGAGAAACACAGGTCAAATATTAAACAGACTATAAATTCCTATATGCAATATTATTTTAAAGTAAAACTTTAAAATTCTAAAGCAGCCCCCCCGGCCAAGAAAATAGTGCAAAACAGTATGCAAACGGTGGCGAGGAACCCAAAACTCCAATCGATAAAAAAAACCTCAGGCGAACCCAGGCCCAACCAGGGGATTCCAGTTCCCCTTTGGCAAAAGCTGCTGCCTCTGCACAAGCTCCACTGAGCTTGCACAACAAGGCTAAATAAAAATAAATAAACTTACTAATAAGGTAAATTATAGATTTAAGATTATCATTAATAATCTAATAGCATTTGAAATTTTGTAGTGAAGACGTGTCAAGTCACCGTGTCCTTCTTTATCCAGCTCTATCATCTCAGCTCTTGTCAGGTCGCCGCTTCCCATTCTCTGCTCTACCATCAGGTCTGGGCATGAACTGCATCCTGCTCGCTGTGGTAACCTTGGCACAATGAGACAAGACTGGCTGAGAGTAGAGTACTGTTCTGCACTCTTTGATGCAACAAGTACATCAGTTGTGTTCCTGGTTCCGGTTGATCTAACTAGTGCAGCCTAAACCCTCAGAGGATTTATATTATGGAAGTGTAGTGTATGCAAGATTAAAAAGATGCGTCTTTAGTCTAGATTTAAACTGACAGAGTGTGTCTGCCTCCCGGACAGTGCAGGGAAGACTATTCCAAAGTTTAGGCGCTAGATAGGAAAAGGATCTACCACCTGCACTTGATTATGAAATTCTAGGTATTACCAACTGACAGGACGCCTGAGAGCGTAATGCACGTGAAGGACTGTAATACAAGAGGAGTTCACTCAAGTACTGAGGAGCTAAACCATGTAGGGCTTTATAGGTAATAAGCAAGATTTTAAAGTTAAGGCGATGCTTTATAGGTAACCAGTGCAAGGTTGACAGAACCGAGCTAATATGTTCCTACATTTTGTACGTGTAAGAACTCGAGCTGCCGCGTTTTGGACCAGTTGGAGTTTTTGTAATAAGCCTGCAGGGCAACCACCTAACAGTGCATTACAGTAATCTAGTCTTGATGTCATGAATGCATGCATTAACTTCTCTGCATCTGACATTGACAGCATATGACGTAGTTTATATATACAATATATTCTTAATTTTACAGGTGTTGGCGAAGTGGCTCTCAAATGACAGATTACTATTGAATAGAATGCCAAGATTCTTAGCTGACGACGAGGGCTTTATGGAACATCCGTCAATAGTTAAGCAGTATTCTTGGTTGTTACGTATGGCGGTTTTCGGTCCAATAAGTAACACTTCTGTTTTGTCACTCATCCAGTTTTTAGCATACATCACTGTTAAGATTACTATGCAGAAGTTTTAAGATTACTAGCGCCACCACTGCCTGAAGTTATATCAGAAGAACAGAGTGATTTGATCATTTTGGACAGTAAAGAGCGTCTGTTGCATGCCAGTGGATGGAATTAAAATGGTTTTGTGACAAATTACTGGAAATCAAACCCAACATTCACACTGCAATGCAATGCCCTCAGTTGAGCTACAGAAACATCAAATGAAAAGTGTACTGCAGTTTTTACAAGCTATTACATTGTAATAAAAAAATTATAAAGATGAACTTTGCAAATTTTACACATTAAAACCAAGAATTTATAATAGGAAAAAGAAGTGTTGTTGTGTTATAAATTCAATCCCCACTGTCCTTGTATTCAACTGTAAATTTGACAGTACTTTTTCTTCACTGCCTACTGGCGTGGCTGCGGCGTTCTGGATTCTAAGCGTCAGCTGGCACTGTGGGCCACATGGGTGAGTACCAGGTGGTGGTGTAGGACACACCTGGCATGGATTAGCCACCTGCCGCTGTTCCGAGGTACCGAATGTACAGCAATGATATTCTGACCCCGTGTCCTCATCTTTTGTCTGAAGCGTGCAGTCTTAAACTGTTGCTGTTTATGCGACCACATGGTCAGTTTCAGCTTCATAATGCTGTATAAAGTACCGACCGTTGAAGCCTCTCACACCGTTGTTGAGCGTTCGAGAGGGTGAATTTGCGCCAGGGGGAGAATTTGCATTTTGACCCAGATATACAATCAAGTGGATCGACCACATTTTTACAATTCAAAGACATGAGAGAAGCCACAGTGTGAAAGACAGGTGCATTATTTCATTGTGCTTGAAATTTATGTATTGTTTAGAAGAGTGATGTAAGAGAAATGTGTCATCTGAGGTTTTTTACAGGATTAAGAGATAATAACAAGGACTAATAAATAAATAAAATGTTTTCTGTGGAAGCCGTGACCATAGCACATGTTCGGGTGATGATTTTAATACTGGCCAATGACAGAAACGCAAAAATTTCCATAAGCCCCCAAACCCGTTTGGTTATAAACAATCTAGATTAGATTTTTAAAGGTCTGCTAGATTGAAGTTGGATAAGTGTATCAGGAAGGCTGTAACTTCTGCATAGTAATCTTAACAGTGATGTATGTTAAGTGATTCCAGTAAGTGCTGATCGTGCAGTTAGTTCCCAGCATTAGAGCATCTGTTTCCCATAAAGGTCAATAAATCATATACATTAAGTTTATGTGTGTAGAGAGATCTGCGTCCTCGAGCTGTGATGAGTGTCTGTCTGACCTTTCCATCAGGATGTCCGATCGTTTTTAAGTTCTGATCTCTCGTCATACACTCATATAACCACCTTAACAGTTAACAAAAGCAAAAAACATAACACCTTGTGTTACACTGATTTTACAACAATACTGTAGTACATTTTCCTATATGGATTAGGTTGGTTGCATTCAGTAAGCAACATCGGAGCTTGGCACATTGATATCAAATGTTAATAGGTTATTTAAGTAGACTTGGTCTTGTATAACTTATATAAACTTGTCATGAGTTGAAAATGCGATTTCTGAGATACTTCATAGATAAGCAGAACACGCCACTCAATCATTTTCTTTATGACATCATTCATCACCATGGTGACATATTCCACTCAGATGGTCTGATGAGCAGAAGCAAGCATGACTCACCGGTTTAGCACATGACTAAGCTGTTATCAGCACAGAAACGGTCCTGAAAAATCTGATATCGCTATCGAAACTAAAGCATTTGCCTACGTGTTTTAAGGAATAGTTCGTCCAAATAAAAGTTAAAGTACTTAAAGGGATACTTCTTCCAAAAATGAAATTCTGTCATCATTAAAGGGATATTTCACCCAAAAATGAAAATTCTGTCATCATTTACTCGCCTTCGAGTTGTTCCAAATCTATATTAATTTATTTGTTCTGATGAACACAGAGAAGGATATTAAGAGTGCTTATAACCAGACAGATTTTGCCCCCCATTGATTACCATAGTAGGAAAAAATACGATGGTAGTCAAAAGTGCCCCAGAACTGTTTGCTGTCCTACATTCTTCAAAATGTCTTCTTTTGTGTTCAACAGAACAACAAAACCCGATAAAGTATTTTTTCCTACTATGGGAGTCAATGGGGGGCGAGATCTGTTTGGTTATAAGCATTCTTCCAAATATCTTTCTCTGTGTTCATCAGAACAAAGAAATGTATACACATTTGGAACAACTCGATGGTGAGTAAATGATGACAGAAGTTTCATTTTTGGGCGAAGTATCCCTTTAAACACCCTTGTGTCATTGTAAACCTGTAAGTTCTTATTTTTGACAGAAAGTGGCTCTCTTTACATACTATATAAGTACATACTGTGGTGACTTTGTCTTTCAAGCTCCAAAAAATGAAATGATCTGCTCCATATAGTTGTATTGCTGAAGCTTGCAAATTTCCCAATAAGAGAGCTGAATTTCGTGCTGAATTTCTCTGTTATTCAAAGCAAAGTAACAGGAGCTTCCAGTAATCCTTGGCTTTTTCTAAAGAAAGTATGATAATCCTGAGTGGATTCTGAAACTTGAGATCTGTTTCTCTGAGAAGTTTTTGTTGAAGCCCACTGAGAAAGCGAAATAAGATTATCGTAGCTATTTCAAAGAAAGCAGTAACTTGTTAGGAAGACGGTGGAAACGGGAACATTTATTTATTCGCAGAACATTTAAAGTTCCAGACTTTCTAAAATTATGCTTCAGACGTCCTAGATCTCGAAGATTCCCCATTTAGATGTATTTGATTTTGCTTCAACATTTCATATGGCCTATATTTTATCAGCAGTTACTGTACATTATGCTATAAGACAGTATGTAACCATTGTTCAAGTTTAATGTTGTCAAACTAATTATGATGTTTGCAGCTGGGATTTCTCATTGTAGTCTACCCAAAGTGCAATGAATTGGAGCTCATTAGTAGATGTGGCTGTGACTGAATTTTGCGTTACCGTGTGTTTATGTAGATCAAATACCATCGCAACCTGTCGCTGTAAAGATGATGCTGTGTGTGTTACGATGTTACCATGGTGATGGTGTTTCTCAGAGTTTGTTACTGTTGTTTTAAACACTCTATTGCAGGGAGATTATATAAACCCTCTCAGTCTTCTGATAGGATGTGCTCTGTGAATATGATGGATGGATGCCTTTTGGGAATATGAGTCATGACTTTCTGTTACAGTACAACATGACAATGTACTTTTTCCTGGAAACTATCCTTTCATATTTTCTGGAAAACATCACCTTGTCCTGTTTAAGAGACACCGACCTTTTCCGCAAACAAAGATGAGGTTAACAGAAATAATCATTTGTTCTCTTTTCCCCCCTCAGGATTGTTTATTTTCCTCTGTCTTTAACCATGGCGACAGTGGATGGCCCATTAGGGGACGAGTCAAGTTCGGCTAACTCCAGTCCCCAGAGTGAAGTTGTAACCAGTGAGCTGCAAGAACTGTCTCTTCACCCCGCCCCCAACTTGCTTCCTATTCATGAGAGGAAGAATGGTGAGATTCTATTAATCGTGTGTTAAAGATAAAACCTGAGAGTTTTGAAGAATGTAGCATGTCATGACAAAATCTAAGTTGATCGTCTTTACTTTGGCTCATTGCATGTGCTTTTATGGCATGTCACCGCCCGTTAGCTAATAATGCTTTCTAGTGTTAATTGCATGACTAAGTTAGCATCTTTTAAAATTTCAAGTTTTGATCAGGAACTAATGTCTCAAAAAAATGAGACCGAACTGGACATTTACATGTTTTAATCCAGACATCACTGTTAAATGGAGAGTGTTTTCAATTCAGCATGTTCTTTGAACTCTACTGCCACTTAGTGCATCGTATTAGTATTGCAGTTTATTATGAAGGGCTATAAGAATGGCTGAGATGAGTTAAGCTACATACACAGTCTTACTGTCATGTTAGTAAGTGAGTAGCTTTTTAGAAGAAGCTTTCAACCAGCCATTAGCAGTGTGCTTTAAAGCACATTGTTGAGGCTAATGGATTAGAGAGAATTAGTTAATAATATGAATATTGAATCTAAACTAGCAGCGAGAGTTGACATATCCATTGTAGCATTATGTACTGCTTAACATTGACCAACAAGAATCCTAAAGGACCATAAAAATATTATATTGTAATATGCACCTGGCTTAAATTCAAAATCAAATACTTTTGGTCACAACTTAAGCTTCACGGAAGACCCTCTCAGACGTCTGTATTATAGCAAAACTAATAATCAAGTACCCTTCTATCAGGTCGTTTTCAGAAGTGCTAAGTTTGTCTATAAGCACACGCGTCTAATTGCACTATTTCTCTCCTCCACAAACGCTTTGCAGTTTCACACTTCAACGTGTTAAACAGAACCGACTCTGCTCGCGTTTGCTAAAAACGGCTCTCTGAAACACCTGCTGAACGGGGGGATTTTACACCTGATCGCGAGGATCTGTCATTTCGGCTGTCAGACTTATATCAGACACTTTCTGTAGACTCAGCACACAGCGATTATGATGTTGGTTGTACTGTCGCCAGGAAGTCAAACCATTTTCAGGAAGTGGTGTTTCTGAGATTTTATTTCATATGTAATTCTGTAAAACACACTTTTCTGACCAAGTGTTTTGTTCTGCCAGTACCGAGAGGTCAGCGAGTGTAGAGTGGGCCGCTTTAATAAAACACGCACCACTCAGCAGAAGTGTGTGTGTGTGTGAGTGGGTTGAGTGTGTGAGTGACTGAAGGAACAGCTGCAGTCGAGTTGCACACACACACACACACACACACACACCCTCCGGATGGCTCAATGCTACCACCGCATCAGCAAGAGCTCTGGATCTTTGATGTTTTCTTCACGTCAGATTTATCTCCCATCTTATTTTTTATTTATTTCTCTTCCACCGTCTTCTGCGCATTTATTTCTTTCATTTGGATGCCTGCGAACAGACGTGCAGAAGCTCTGGGTCGTCTTGGACTTTGAATGACTGAAGTACACACAATATGAAAGGCAGTTACAGCTTGGGACTTTGAGACTGGCTGAATAGCGTTGCCAAGTTAAAAACGTAAACATCCTTCTGTAGGAAAAACACTGAGGTGCGTCGTTTTGCAGCTGAAAGATTTATTTACCTTCAAAACCCGATCGCCATGCTGGACATCAGCTCGTGCCTTCACATTGACCCCGCCCCTTTTGGATCTCCTCCAATTGGCCATGGCGTGGAGGATCAGGCTGCCCGACTGGACCGTGCACGGCGCGCTTGCCTGAGTCTGAGAGAAGGTGTGGAGGCCTGTTGCATGCATGCGTTCAGACAAACACACACATTAGCGGTGTTTGTTGCAAGAATCACTAATTCTATTGCTTATACTTGAGGTTGGAGATATGAACCAATACCCTACTCCTAAATATCAAACTTTGTGATTATTCAACTTGTTGAAATGACGTGTGCTGTTGTTTTTCTGATGATCAGTCTTGCCTGGTTGATGATCAAATTCCCCGTAAAATCCTATAGATTTACATTAAATGAGGAACCCAAGCCTCATGATTTATGTTACGTTTGTGCGATTCTACGTTCTGTGGTTGACATGAACCAGAAATCCTAAAACCTTTTATTCTAAATCAGTGCTTTCCAAACTGTGGGCTGCAGCGGTGTTGTAGGCTTAAGGTTTTTGCACATACAGTCCGAAAAGTTCGTATGCGTTTTTTCGTATTTGGCTCTCATTTGTACGGTGTCTCTGAATTGTCAAAACGCCTCTCAAAATGCTTGCTAGTACGGATGAAAATCGAACCCAGTCCGAATTTTTTTATGACGGACGAAAATATCGGTGGCTGCGTGTAAATGTGATTGACACAACTCGATGTGCAATGGCCTTTAGGCTAAATCAAATTTTAAAAGAATTATTTTAAAAATATGGGTAACACCTTACAATAAGGTGTTATTTATTAACAGTAGTAAATGCATTAGCTGACAAACATTAATAAACGCTGAAAAACTAAATTGATCATTGGTAATGTTAATTAATGTTACACTTATTTTTGTTAGTTCATGGGGCATAAAGTAATGTTAACAGACATTTTATTTTAAAAATGTTTTAGTAAATGCTGATTTTTACACACTCAAAAAAAAAGTTGTTGAACGAACTTAATTAAATTAAGGAAAACTTTTCCACGAAATTGAATTACATTTCTCCAACAAAATCTAATTTGTTTGAAACGATTCTTTATGAACTTATTTTTTTTAGTAGTCTTGATTAAATTCATTTGTGTCATATACATGCATATTTTTCATAAAACCAATATAAAAAAGCAATTTTATCAAATAGATTATTTAATGAAAGCACTCAAGAACATTTTTTTTATATTATACATTTTTAACATTAATTAGACATTACTTCATTTAACTTCAATAAGAAGATATGGAGTTAATAGAACTCAACAGAAATGCAAATAAAGGATCGTAACCGCCCACGACCTAACCAAAGGCAACGCTTTTCTGAACAATTGTAACCACAAAACTCAAAAATATAACAAACTCTTCAAAACCTTAAAGATAAATGAACATTAAACACTAACAAGTGTCTCTTTTTACTGAAAAATGCATAAAATAACACTTATTTAAGAAAATCACCAACAAAATGCATTTATACGCAAAGCATGCTGGGAAATAGTTCTCTGCCCAATTGTAACTGTTTTATGTTAACACAACACAACTCCTTTATGTTGTCCCAACATGAATGGATTCAGTTATATGACTAAACATAAAAAAATCATGTTGTGACCAAATTTTCCAAAAGTTGTGTTGATTTAACTTAAGCAAGTTAAGTAAATTGAACAAGCAGCAAAAATCATTTTTTTAAGTGCATGAACTAAGATTAAAAAAAGCTTTAGAACTATTTTTCATTGTTAGTTCATGTTAGCTAATGCATTAACTACTTGTTAACGAATAGCACCTTATTGTAAAGTGTTACCAAAATACGGTTATGAATTTTACTGCAAAAATTCGTTTTTTTATGTAGGACCTGTTACCCACTTCAATGCAGTTTAATTGTAACAAAAACAATACATTTATCATTTTGCCTTCATTAGAATATGATACGCAAATTTTGTGGTAGTGTACATGAAAAAATACTGTAGTGTACTTGGATAACTATAGTAAACTTAAACTGTATTAAAGTGTAGTTTACTATAGTAAATATAAAAAGTTTACTACAGTTTACTATAGTTAATGCTACGGTATTTCTTAAGTGGGAAGGCAAACCCTTACAAACTATATCTATAATGTATATTATTATAATATAATTTATATGAAATATGATCTACCTGTATTCGATTAATATAACTGAACTACCATGACAAAAAAATAGGAAGGCCTTGGTGCTTTCGATAAGTTTCGGGGGGCCTTAACCCTCTGAAATTTAGGAAGCTCTGTCCTAGATCAAGTGTTAACTCATGCACATACTGTACTTTAACTGCAGATTTAGGTTACTTGCCGGTTGCAATTGGAGACGTGAGCCATAATTTACATTGATATCCCCAGTAACTCACCAGGAGCACAGAGATCTTTCACTCAGATGAAATGGGATCATTCTCAAAGTTTAATTGTGGGTGTTGACCATCAGGTAAAAGGTAAAACAAGGTATAACTTCTGATTACCATGGTTAAATGTGACTATGGTTTCAATACAACAAGTTCATGTTCATGTAAAAACTAAAAAGTAAACTCATTTAGAAACAGAAATGAGAACTGATATAGTTTCTGAAGAAAGTGTGAGTGGCGTTTTTAAACAAAAACTTTCCACCATGATGCTGTGATATTGTGGGTGGACGTTTCTATGCAGTTGGTAAGGTGAGATTTTAGTGTGTTGCTATGTGGTTGCTAAGGTGTTCTGGGTGCGGTTAGATGGGTTCTTACTCACCCGAGTCAAAAGAGCCTGCCCCCAACTTTTTTATGCTATTTTTCCCCCGATTATGCCTCATGTCCCCTCTCCCAAGATTCAGTACATATCTAAAACATTTCTGACAAAATACCAGTTGCAACAGGTAGTTTGACTATAGTAAAAGGATATGACAGAAAAGAAAGTGCTGAGATGAAGACAAACCCTCAGCGTTGCGAGAGTTTTGAGTCGAGCTAGATTCATGCCCGTGAAACCATTTATTTCCTGCCCTTCGGATCTCTGCTACTGTCAACACGTTTACCACGACTGTGCGGATGATGTGTTTTGGCAGCATTCCGCGTTTTGCCATTTGCGGTGCGAGCTGCTGGAAGAACAATATCTGACACTGAAGAAAGATTCACACGCTCCTTTCCGACAATTTCGCTCGACCGACCCTAGATCTTGATTAGGGGTCATTAGCCCCAGTTCACTTGTTTGCAGTGGGTCAGACCCTCACTGTTGATTTTTATCACGTCTGTTAACGCTGTTGTCGCCTTTGAACCCTTACACGCGCTACCTTTCAGGCTTCTCGATGTCATCTCCCCACAGGATCTTTATTGACCTCGAGCCAGATCGCTGTTTAGCAGCCCAGCAGCTGTTGTGATGAGCTAATGGCAGATCACGATTAGCTCCACGACAGGTGCAACACTGGCTCCGTTCCACATGACATGCAGCAGGGCAACAGGTGCCGAAGACGCTCTGATAATAAATATAACCGTACGGACCAGTTCAGGCCTCAACCACAACAGTCCGAACAGACGTTTTAGATTAGAAGTGCTTGTGTTATAAGAGTGTGCGAAGCTACTATTTTCACATCATAAGTGTAATTTATATGTTTTCCCAGCCGGTCTTAGTTTTAACTGGCTTTTGGTTTTTGTAATGACAAAGAACTGTGGAAATTTAGAGGGAGAAGAGGAATTATTTTAAACAAAATAAGTTCTGATTAGGTTTATATAATAAAAAAATATTAAATTCTAAATCATTTGTAAAATGTGAATATGGTTTGGATTTTTAAACATTGTTGTTTAAAGGTCCAGTGTATGAAATTTAGCGACATCTAGTGGTGAGGTTGCGAATTGCAACCAACGGCTCACTTCACCCCTCCTCCCCTTTCGAAGCACCATGGCGGCTGACACAGGACTAAGATGTCTTGCTTCTTTGCAGAAGGAGAAAAAGTATTTACGAAACGCGCTCTGGTGAATTCCATTCAAGGGGATTCACCATGTTATGTATGTAGTAGGGATGGGCTGATAGACATGAGTATAACATCAGAATAACTGTGAAGCTTACGCTGTATAAAGAGAACATGCAGTCTGCGCGGCCCGCGTTGTATAAAGAAGACTTTATAACTATTTTATTGAATATAACGCGCTGTATAAAGAGAACACGCACTCTGCACAGCCCGCGTTGTTATAAAGAAGACTTTATAACTCTTTTATTGAATATAACATCAGAATAACTGTGAAGCTCGCGCTGTAAAAAGAAGACGCATGTCTGCGCAGCCCGTGTTGTATAAAGAAGATGTGCCTCACTTTATAACTCTTTTATTGAATATATCATCAGAATAAGAATACAATCTAGCCTCACTTTATAACTGTGAAGCTCGCACTGTACAGATGACACGTCTGAATTGATAACTGCCCAGCTTGCGCTGTATGAAGATGTATCTCTGCGCAGCTTGTGCCAGACACGCCTTACTTTATAATGCCACAAGGCGATGTCATCGTCCATTGCAATGTTTCGCTGTAGTCATCGTCTGATGCCAATTTGGTAGACATCGCCCAACCCTAGTATGTAGATAGAAATAGCTCATTCTAAGGTAATAAAAACGTAACTCTTCATTATGTAAGGTCTTTATACACCTCTGAAGACATAGTTATGTATGTTGTATTGGATTTATGGCAATAGATCCTCCAAAAAATTACACACAGCACCTTTAAATCTATTGGCTTACTATTTTTATATTTCTGTGCATTTGCGATTACCGCAAATGTTAATACTTTGAAATGTATTATTATCTTTTAGAGTAATTGACAGGTATTCAGTGTATTTTAGCAGGTTTTACAGCACTTTCACTAAAATATGCATTTAAATGTTTACTCTGTTCCACCACATGGTTAGATGTGACACCAGAGTGCACATTTATCAAAATGTCAGATGCAAAACCACAGTGAAAGTTTCGCCTCATATCAGATTATTAATCTTAGAGAGAGGGTTCCAATCCCCCCACCCCTTATAGTTGCATGTCTGTTACGTGAACAACTTGGGTTTGCTTTCATATAAATGTTTGATATCTCCAGAGATGCTTTGCGTTACTATCCACCAGAGATGTTTGAAGTCTATGAATATATGGTCGCCGATTGTCAAGAACTCAATGTTTTCAATCTTTGATTTGGAGACCATTTGATGGCTGCAACTCTTCGTCGACTGTGGTTTAGCTCATTGCTTAAAGTATTAGCACATAGACGTTTGCCACATTAAAAGTATAATTCTAACTTCAGCTCAAACTAGCACTGTAATTGACAACCTCTTCCTGTGGTGAGCTGTGGAAACATCTCGCACACTTGCTTCTGTTTTTAAATGAAACAGGAAGAGGAAGTACATTTTACCATAGTCTGAACTCTCTCCTCGCTCACTGATAAGCTCAGTGGGCTGTCAGGAAGAGCTTGTCGGAGTGGAGAATGAAGGAGACACATCAAGCTGCTAAATGGGTACTTTACCAACTCGTATGTCTTCTGTCATTCTGTATTTAATTAAATTTAATTGTAATTTTTGTAATTGTGTTTTTTTCTGAATATGGGGAAACGCCTTACAGCAATATCCTACATCACAGCATATCATACAAAATAGTATTGTTTCCTTATTTTAGATGTATTTCGAGAGATTTGAAAGTTGTACTTGAACAAGACGTGCCTTCAGGTGTGCTTTGCGTGCTATTACAGTGTACGGAATTGTTCCGCATTGTATATTTGTATAGTTCTGTATCATGTACTTTTGATTCGTGTAGAATTGCTGATGTTGCAACTCAATGAACTGTCAGTCAGTCTTTCTATTGATGCATATGTGCATCGATGAGTTATTTATCAGATTCTTAATGTTAGTCATATTGTTACGTGAGTAATAATTGGACTACATATAAGGTCTAGTGTGTTACCTTTTCAACAAGTCCGATCGATTTGAATTGTGTTTTTAAACTTGTTAGTTTTTCCTAGGTGATAATTGACTCCATATGCTTTACTGTCTTATTTTTACTCTAGTGCTTCAACTCAAACTTCAACGGAGGAGGACTCGAGAAGAACTGGTTAACCAGGGGATCATGCCACGTAAGAAATTTTGACACCCTACTACCACAAGTTGATCTAAATCGTTATTTGGTTTTTTAAGATCTGCAGGTAGCTCTGTTGTCAAATTTGTGCTGTGCTTTTAAGAAGTGTTGCAACTGTGATCTTCATCCTGGTGTGAACCCGGATGAAATCTAGATGTCTTGTGGTTCAGGTTGGCAGGTTTAGTTTCTCTCATCCTGCCTGTGATGCTGATTTGGTTTGGTAAATGTAAGATTGAGTCAAAGTCACTTCCTTTGCGAGTGGTTTTTCACTGAACTGCATCAAAGGTCGGACCATTCATAGCAAAACTAGACTTGTTTGGCTCAAACTGTCGGTTCACTGCCATTCTGATGGCTTTTAGCACTTGATTTTTGTCAAATACTTGTGGCTGCATCTTGTGTTGTGTGTTGGCTGGAGATGGATGATTCTGTCAAGTTATTTTGGAAAATATTTGCTAAAGAAGAATTTCTGGATGACCTGAATGCTTAATGATGAGGTAACTGCGAATCGACACCCACACGTGGAACATTTTAAGCTCCTTTTGAGGCAAAAACTTCCAAATATCACGAATTGAAGTAAGTGCCGCGCTGGTTCCCTCGACCGAAAGCATTTTTCCCATAGACTTTTAGAAGATCATTAAAAATAAGCTCTGTGATTAACAAATGTTCATGATGTTTACACGTTTTGTCTATCAAGATCATCTTAACAAATTAACACAACATTTGTTACTTTTGAAGCAGAAATTCAATCGGGAAAAGTAAAAAGCTAACACGATGCTATAAACTGACTACATTTAAGGTCGCTCGATATCAACATCACCACCACCAAGCCTCCGACAACTCTTTCAAACTTTATTAAAAATATGTTCCATGGTAAGTAATTAGTCTCAACTACATTTTGAGGGATTTGTGCCCATGTTGCATTATTTGTGAGCTTTATATGCACGATGACGTCTAACGTCCCCGCCAAAGGAAGTAGTCGCTTTTAGAAACGTGTTAGCAACCGCCGTTTTTAAGACACAATAAGGCTTTAAAAAATCCCAAGCGGGTTATAATTGGTGTGTTTTATGTCATAGAATAAAATCTGAAAATATTTAGAGGTTTTGCTTACCAAAGACCTTATTTTGGCGATTTACCAAAACCCATTCAAAAAACCCATAGACTTTGGAGCGATGGAACCGGATTCCTAAAATGCTAACTCGCTTCCGGGTTTTGCATACAAAAAACGTAATCTCTGAGCCCTATAACTCATAATTTTTTTGCTGTAAAATATACTTGCATAAAATAATCTCCTTATTTAACTTCATTGCAAAGCATCTCCAAACTTCGTGGCTGCCGGTTATCTGGTAAACAAGATGTTTATGCAAACAGAAATTTAACCATGCCGCTTACTTTGGTTGATGCATTTCGGACAGCTATAATTTGTTATTTCTGCAGATCCGTCCTGCTCAGCTGTGAAGACGTGCTAGAGTGGTTGACAAGTTTAGCTATTCGAGACGTCTCAGTCACGTCAGTATAGATCAGTGGTCTCTTTAAGGCACTCATGTTAAATGCAGTGTTTACACACCACTGAAACAATTGTGCTAAATTTGTCTCCGGTAAGACGTACAGTTAAAAAGAAACTTCAGGCGCTTAAAAGATCAAATTAAAGTGATTCTATTAACAGCCTTGGAGAAAATTTTACAGGCTGCTTCATGGAGCCATTATGGGCTAATGCACTGTACGCCATTAGTGCTAATGCAACTCCGAAAGGCGCTCATTTGAACGCCGGGAATTATTTGTGGCAGTGGTGGCTGGCATTGTTAAGTCAAGGGATCCACAGGTTCTTAAGGTGATAACCTTTTTTGCATTTTGCTTCCTGTGGTAACCATGACAACTGTTACACAGTACTCCAACACATTAGGCATAACCTTTAGTGGAGATCTGGTGGTCATTTACTAGCCATACATGTCAAATGAGTCTTTATTTGTCTTTATAAAATAAGACTGATATGATTCTTAAAGCTATAGAATAAATCAGACTCGCATCTGAATTCTTAGTAGACATAAAAATATTCAAAATGCTTTGATGACCTTGAATAAACTTAAAGGAATAGTTTACCCAAAAATGAAAGTTTTGTCATCATTTACTCACCCTTGAGTTTTTCCAGATCTGGAAACATTTCTTTGTTCTGGTGAACACAGAGAAAGATATTTGGAAGAATGATTTTAACCAAACAGTTCTTGCCCACCCTTGACTACCATAGTATGGAAAATCGCTTTATAATTTTCTTTGTTCTGTTGAACACAAAACTAGATTTTTTGTAGAATGTAGAAATGCAAACAGTTCTGGGGCACTTTTGACTTCCATTGTAATTTTTCCTACTATGGCTGTGAATGGTGGCCAATAACTGTTTGGTTACAAGCATTCATCCAAATATCTTTCTCTTAGTTTTTGTTACGTATTAAACGTTACCAGGCCTTTCAAAAGCTGAATCACCAAACGCATATTAAGAAATCGCATAGAAATGAAAGCAGAAGTAGAGAGTTCAAACAAGGACGCTTCTTTTTAGTAAGTTTATGTTATGATTCAGATGGTTCCCATAATATCTTCCAGAGTCTGATTACAGTATATGCTGATATCAGCATCTGCAGCGCAGCGCATCTCATCTTGACGCAGATAATCTTGATGTTAAGCAGGTCTTGCTCATCGGTTGGCTCGTGGGTGGGCTCTTTCTTTCGCCTTGCCGTGCTTTTCTGGGAGAATGGCCAATAAAAGGAATAGGACCCCTTTGACGACACAGGGATCCAGAATTATAAAAGAACTTTCCGAAACAAGTTGGAGTGATGGGGGAGTGTATCAACTACAGAAATACTACGTCATACGTCCAACTCGTTTTATAACAAGTTGACCATGTTATGCATGAGAAGCCAGCATGTTTAACAGTGTAAAGAAGTCAGAATGCATGACATAGCATGATACCCGATCTTTAAATGACAATTATGAAGAAAAATTAAAAGGAAGCTGGATTTCTCGTTTGAGTCGATTCGATATTTTTACTTCTGGTGGATCTAACTTCTATTAAACAAACATGCTCACTTGAATTAAACCAATTTTCTAAAAGGTAGTGCATGACTGGCCATGCACTTGATTTGGGTTACACACACAAACCCAGTCGAGCAAGAGAACAGGTGATAAATTGTGTGTTTAAATATACACCATGTTTCCCGTTATATCTCCAGACGAAGGTCACAGTTTTATATATCGAATCCAATTACTTTCTAATTGTTTTTTGATAATAGTTACACACTTTGAACAAACCAGATAGTGTACTCTTAAGAGGGAATATTGAAGGTGGTTTGGGTGAAAGGTGCGTAAACGGCACGACAACATATAACAGATATCAACCTTTAAAGCAGTTGTTCTCAAACTTTTTCATTGTAAGGCCCGATTTGTGTAGAGTGCATTGCTTTGCGGCCCCCCAAATAAAGACTTATAATTAGGGCTGTCACGATTATGAAATTTGGCTGACGATTAATTGTCTAATAAATCATTGCGATTATGACGATTAATTGTCTGTTTTAGAGCTTTGACTTTTAATTCTCATACATTTTTTTTTTTTTTTTTAATTTTCTTTTTTTTTTTTATTTTAATTTTTTTTTTTTTTTTTTTGTAATTTTTTTGTTAAAATTGGGTCATCATACTTGAGGTTTAGGCTTTTACCTGTCAATAATACAACCGCCAAATACTTGTAAATTGATCAGGAGTGAATTGAAGCCACCATTAAAATGCTATCAGTCATAGAAAAGCTTCTAGTCTGTTTTTTTCTCACTTGCAAGACTACAATAAAAGTTTACTTCTATGTTAATGAGATTTTGGTAGACTGGTTTTCTATATATATAATATATATATAATATTAAATTGTACTGCAGGTTATTTTTATGGTATATGCTTTAGTTTTTTTTTAAGTGATTGTACTGTGGTGGTACATGCTTTAGTTACAATATATACAATAAAATATGCAATATGCAGATGCACTATAGCTCTCCCTAGTGTCTTCTATAGAGATGTGCAATAATTGCGATGATCTAAAACCATCGCGATGAGGTCAAACAATCGCAATGAGACGATTATTTAATAATCCTGACAGCCCTACTTATAATCTTAAATTTAGAATCGTAATTAAACCAAAAACATGTTCAGTTACGCAATGCTGGAAAATCAATTCTTTTGGTTGGTGGTCTTATTTTCCTGATGTTTGATTGTATAAGATCTACGATAAATTTCTATATTTCATAAAATACCACAAAAGCTGTGGACCCCCTGGATCCATCTTGGGGGCCCCCCCAGGGGGCCACGACCCCCAGTTTGAGAACCACTGCTTTAAAGCACTCGCACAATAACTGTCTACATCTAAATATGCAACCCAACAGGAAGGAAAAATGTGCAAAACAGACCCACAGCTAGAGTTTCGAAATGTAGCTGTATCTGCTTTTTAAAAATATCCTTGAGTCCCATTTTCACTTTCTTCCTTTCACTTCCTGTCGACTTGAATGCCCTCAGTCTCTTTATCTGTCATTTTACATTTATAGTACGGCATTTCATTTACTTCTGCAAGTCTCTCAGTAACAGTATTTGTACATTGTCAGCAGTAATGTCAGTGAGCTTGTCACTGGAGCACCTGGTGTTGTTAGTACACCTCAAGATTTCACCGGTGAAAGTTGATATAGCAGGTGGATGATTTAGACAAGTAAGGCCCATTCCGTTTAGAAGTAAAACACTTAAACTTCTTAAACTTGTGTTATCAGCACATACCCAGAAAGGAAGCATAAGACTTCGATCTAGGGCCTGTGTCAGGTGCACGTACGGCAGCAGAAGGCGTGCGTTTGTGATCTTAAGCTCTGATTTTTTACATGGATGTGGTTACAGGGACTTGGTGACTATTTTGGGGACTATTTTGCATTATTACATGTAATGATGAATAGATCAAAAATCTACTCAACTACTTAAACAAGAAATATTTAACTAGAGACAAATAGAGACATACTGTATATACTGTAGTATGAGCCAAAAGTGATATCTTTTGGGGCACATGTTCGTACAATATTTCAATGCCATCATATTATGAAGTGTACTGTATGGCACAAAACGGAGAAAACACATCTTGGTTAAAGTAATAGTTCACACAAAAATGAAATTTTTGTCGTCATTTACTCACCCTCAAGTTGTTCCAAACCAGTTTAAATTTCTTTGTTCTGTTGATCACAAAAGAAGATATTTTCTGAAGAATGTGGGAAGCCAAAGAGTTTTGGGGCACCATTGACCACTATAGTAGTTTTATTTCCTACTACTGTAGTCAATAGTACCCCAGAACAAATTTTCTTCCAGATATCTTCCTTTGTGTTCAGCAGAACAATGAAATTTACACAGGTTTGGAACAGTTTCAGGTTAAGTATACGATAATACGACAAAAAAAATGTAAACTACAGCGTATCCGGGAAAATATGGGTTTTATTCTAATATTCATCTTACAGGGAATAAATTACATTTATTGCCAAGTCTTCTTAAATTCTTCTCATACAACATTTTTAATGCATCTTTAATAATAGCTCTTAAAAAAGGGTGAAGATTTACATTTTTTTAAGGTCGGACATGACTTTTAATCACTACTGAATATTACATTATGCATGACATTATATAAATGCAGAAGTTTGCTCGGTATCAAAATGGCTGCTGGATGATGTGATGTTAGCGGTGTGAGAGCGGAAAATTATGATGAGATGGTTCACACACATGAAGTGTTTTTATCACACAGATCTCGCACACTTCTTCAGGCAGATGGCTTTGTTTTTGTGTTTGGCTGTTTACGGTTATGGGGCATATTTGGCTTTGGTGTGTGTGTGTGTGTGCGTGAGCAGCGATGTAAAGGATGCTCTGCTGTGGGCACAGTATGAACCAATATGACCCACAAGCCTCCTAATAAACAGCCACATTCTCTTTAGCTTTTATAGACCTCTCTCTGTCTGTATTTATTTCTTCTGTTTTAATGTCTTTCTGTTGTTGTTTTTTTCCACTCATTCATTGCTCGTTTCCTTATGTTTTGGCTGATAGTGCAGTATAAATCTGTGCTCTTTTGCTTGTTATTCAGCAGCAGGGCTTTTCTAGAATGTCAGGAGACATAGAGAATGAACTATGATAACCAGCTTGAGAAATAGCCTTGTTTCAGGGTGTATTAAATATGGAGCAAGCGACCTGCTGGTTAAACTCTACTTCAGATGTGTCTGGCACATTATTATATATTTTTAGATGTATTGCGCTTGTGCATATGCAATAAATAGTATAGTTGAGTATAATTCTTAGATATGTTGTCTTGGGTACCAGCAGTTTTTATATGTAGCTAAATTAAACGTCGTTTCTCGCTTTTTTACTTGTCCTATTTCCCAAGTTTTAGCTTTTCGTCAGTGATATGAAAATAACATTTTCACCCGGATCAGAACAAGCTATGAAATGTATTTTTCACATTGACGTGTAAGTGTTTCCTGTAATCTGCTCTGCTCGAGCTATTTGTGATTTCTCTCATTTACCAAAGAATGTTTTCCTTCGCACCTTTTTTAATAGAAGAAGTTTGTAACAGATTTTAATAGTTTTTTGTCTCATGCTGTATGTCTTTTGCCCTCCAGCACTGAAAAGTTCTGCTTCCTTTCACGAACAAAGACGAAGTTTAGAGCGAGCCAGGGTAAGATGTTCTTCACTTTAGTTGTGTTTTTTAACTATTCTCAATCCAACTAAAACTCTAGTCCAAACTTAAACTCTTTATTTCTCTTATACTTCATTATTTAGACGGAGGACTACCTGAAGAGAAAGATTCGGTGTCGTCCAGAAAGATCAGAGCTGGTCAGGATGCATATTCTAGAAGGTGAGTGTTGCAGCTGGTTAGGACTCTGTGTTATGTATTTCTGTATTTACTTATTTATTATAGATAATTAACTTTACACAAATGATCCTTGATCTTATACAAGTGTGATATTAAGTCAATGTACGGTCTATACACAGAGACATCAGCTGAACCCTCTCTTCAAGCCAAACAACTTCTTCTGAAGCGAGCCCGTCTGGCCGTTGACCTGAATGATAAAATCTCCCAGCGGCCCGGTCCAATGGAGCTCATTCACAAAAACATCCTCCCACTGCACAACAGCCTCAAACAAGCCATCATAGGTACCAAATTAAAGTCATACTACTGAACATACAGTTGTACCAAAAAGTGTTTGGATCCATAGTCTGCACTTAAAGATGAATGTCAGTGCATTAAATAAAATTAAATACTAAAACATTAAAGAATTCATATTTGTATTTTAAAACATATACTGTTCAAAACATACAGTATCTGGCTTCAAAAATTGCTCAGAAAAGTGAAACTCTAGCATCATTAGTTCGGAGATACCACTTAGTTTTTTTAATCTGATGCAATTACATTCATTTTTTTAAGTGTTTCTATCGTGTCAATAAAAACTGGTTACACTGCACACCACTGCAAAAGTTTAAGACAATTCTGAAGAAGCTAAACTTTAAGAAATTCGTTTCACTTTCAGATTCTCTTGAATACTTGACCTTTTCATATCCACTAATGCCCATCTAAATCCCTTTATCTGTCCATCCCTCTCACGTCTTTCTCTTCTCACTTTTGTCGTTCATTCACTGTTCCTGCCACTGGATTTAAACAAAGCTCCCTTTTAACGTTAATCTTAATCATCTGATGCTCTCAGTCGTGACACTGAGGCTCAAATCTGCATTTATATTCTCTGCATTCAACACTTTCATGGATCCCTCTCTATTTTCCTCACTTTAAAGTCACGCACGGCAGACCAGAGCTCACTGTATGTGCGTGTTTATCTTCATATTTATATTCGGTGGCGTTCCTGCAGCGGTGCATGGGGTGCTGATGAAATGAGTTATGGTAATGAGATTGGTCCGCATCAAACATGAAGTTAAATTAATTAGAGGGGAATTTATATTTATGTTCGTATTCGCCACTTTATAGAGGGCTGAGATGATGAAACGCTGCATTGCGTGATGCCGCGTGAACAAGAGTAAATAAGAATGTTTGTACAAAGCGACTTAAACTGTTCTTATCCTCAAAGAGGTTCATTAGAGACATGATGATTATCGGCATGATATCACTTTCTGAGCCATCTTAAAATAAATAAAAATATCATACAGTCAAGCTTTAAGGGATGGTTCCACCAAAAATGAAAATTATGTCATCATTTACTCCCCATCTTGTAATTTTAAACCTGTATGACTTTTTTTCTTCCGCAGAGTACAGAAGAAGATATTTTGAAGAATGTTGGTAAGTGGCACCCATTGACTTGCATTGGTTTTGTGTCCATACAATAGTGAATGGGTGCCGCTGTTGTTCGGTTACCAACTTGTTAAAAAAATCTTCTTTTGTGTTCTGCATAAGAAAGAAAGTCAAACAGGTTAAAAATGACAAGAGCGTGAGTAAATGATGACAGGATTTTCATTTTTGGGTGAACTATCTCTTTAAAGATTTACTGTATGGTAACAAAAAATTACAGTGAAGATAAAATCTTTTTTCACATTGTGTTGAATATCGGTTGGACCTTGGAATTATAAGGTTCTATCTGATATTTTTGTCAAAACGGAGTTATTTACATATTTTTATACTGTGACAACTTATTTACATTATGTAATGTTTTTTCTTTACATGAGTACATTTTGGGTTTTTATCCACAAAGTAAAATGAATGCAAAAACTTTATAACTCAGGATCTCAAAACTGATCAGAATGCAGATAGAACCTTACTGTATAATTCCAAGGTGACAAAAATTGTATAATATACTTATTTTATTATTATTATTATCTTACTTATATAATTGTGTAGGAAATGTCAGTTTGACGTTATTTGTCTTTAACCTTAATGCGAAGAATGTAAAGTAACCTACAATTTCAAACAGAAAAGCAAAAGTTTTCATGATGTTTGCTGAGGTAAACATCACTACTAGTCAATCTTTCGATCTTTATTAGTATTATTTTTTAAAGTATTTCAATTTTGGTACATAATTCACCCCCACACGGCTTGTGCTGCAGTTATGAATCTTACCTCAAAATTCATTTTCTCAAAATAAATCGGTCGACATTTGAACTGTCAATAAACAGGACTCTTTTTTTTTTACATGGACCAGTAAGCAACCACATAGCAATCGGTAAAAACTAAAAATGCAGTTAAAACTACATAGCAACGCTGTGGCATTGTAAAATCTGTCTTTGCAGAGTTTTGAGTTTTCTTGTATTCATTTGAGTCAATTTTAACTTTACCTTTTATTTCCTATTTTCTTACCACATCAGATACAGAGTTTCCGAAAGTCGTTGCCGAGAGCTCTTCATTTGACGAGGAAAGCAGCGACGCCTTCTCACCTGAGCAAGTAGTCTGCCAGGACCCTTCTCCCGGCTCCGCCCACTTACCTTCACCACCTGAGATACTGGCCAGTGAAACCATACCCAAACAGGTGCACACACGCTCAACTTAAACCCACAGGTCCATGGCACATACTATGAAATAACAATAATTCATTTTTAGGTAATGACTTTAGCCAGATGCAAATGTTTCTGTAATATCAAGACACTAGTGAAGTTCATGTTCATATATAGGTTCTGACCTCATTTCCTGTAAGAAATGCATGAATTGTCGCAGCTGCAGTAAATTCTTCTCAATGTTATTGAAGTAATAATCTATCATCGACATACTACACACATTCGCTTTGATGTTTCCGCCTGGCTGTTTATGCCCACTCAGCTCTCCAGAGTTGTGAATTATCCACAGCGGGCAAACCAGCTTCACCCGGCTCATTAAACTTCCACACACTCGCTAGCAAACATGCATTCAGCGTGCAATCGCACTACATCATCTCCGCACATTTGTGTTTCGCTCCTTTAGTCACGTTTGGACACACATGCTCACTTTCTCGAAATGCAGTCATGCAAAGATAATGCAGTTCCTTGAGTTTATATGCTTCTCTATTTTCTCTCTTAGGTCACGCCCCCTCCGCCTCCACTGCTGAGCATAGCTGACCCTGCCCCTCACCAGAAGCTGGCCAATGGTGCGGGCCAGAAGCAAGCTTTTGCACTGCAAAAGGTGGCAGATTGTTTTGAATACCTGTTCCTTATAAATGGCTATTGCAAGTTTAAAGCTTTACGCTGTGTCCTAATAAAGCACAAGCATTTGTCAAATGTTCTGCCCTCGGTGAGACTGTACTGGTTTAAAATCCTGTTTCACATATTCATGTATTTAAAGGGTTTTTTTACATGAGGACTCACATTTTGTGAGATTAATAAGACTGATGTATTCTAAAAACATATTCTAACTTTCGACAAACTTCCGTCCAAGTTAATAAGAGTATTTTTTTAACTTAGCAGCAAAAATTAGACTTTGTAGCTTCAACGCATGACTGCCCACATTTACATACCAACCACATCTAGTCATGGTGACGTAAAAATGGGAAAGCAGGTTAAGCTTTTATTCCTAAAAAGCAGAAGTACTAATGATAACGTGCAAGTGTTTGGCAAATCTTTTCTGGCTGTGTTTAGCCTGTCTTGCTGTGCATGTCCTTCTGAAGATCTCAATGTTGAAATGAGCAGCTGAAATGTAATTTTAACAAGGTCATCGATCATATCAGTCTAAACTCAACAGTGTGTTCAACACAGATTGTTTTGTGGATCTGTCACAAAGTAGCGCAGGCAAAAAGATGGTTCTAGAACGATAGCAAAAACAAACAGTTTTAGCGCTTTAAGGGCCAAAAGGACTCAAAAACATATGATGTTATTCAGATTGTGATTGTATTAGTTATAGTTATATTGTTTAACTGACAACAAATGTAGCGCCTGCAAAGGGAAATGTCTCTTTGGGTAAAACAATATGCTAGAGTGGTTCTCAAACTTTTTTGTTGTAAGGCCCCCTTTCTGTTAAGTGCATCGCTTTGCGGCCCCCGTATAAAGATGTATAATCTTAAACTTAGAATTTTAATTAAACCAAAAACATATTCAGTTATACAATGCTGGAACCTCAATTTTTTTGGTTGGTGGTGTCATTTTTCTGATGTTTGATTGCATAAAATCTATGTTAAATTTCTATATTTCATAAAATGCCACAAAATCTCTGGCCCCCTGGATCCACCTTGGGGCCCCCCAGGGGGCCACGGCCCCCATTTTGAGAACCACTGTGCTAGATGGATCTCTTTGTGATGTATGATCTCTGTCTTTGTCTTTACAATTCTGTATTCCCTGTTTTTGGTTGTTTCCATGTTTAACTAGCCTCTTGATGCATCATCAGTCTTAATCTCTCTCCCTCTTTCTTTTAGGGTGGTAATAAAGCTTCTGCTGAGCGTCCTGTTCAGCGCACCAAGAAGGCGAGGGACAATAAGCCAAAGGTAAAGAAGCTGAAATACCATCAGTATGTTCCTCCGGATCAAAAAGCAGAGCGTGATCCTCCACCTCTGCTGGACTCCTCCTACGCCAAACTCCTCTATCAGCAGCAACTCTTCCTTCAACTGCAGATCATCAACCAACAGCAGCAAAACTACAACTACCACACCATACTGCCGGCACCGCCCAAGTAAGACACGCCTCTAGATATGTGTTTACCAGCTAATTCATTACAAAATTGAATACAATACAATAGAAAGTCATGAGAGTTGAGTAAGGTTGAGTAAATGAAAATGTTTTCTAATTTTTATTTATTTATGTTTATACATAAAGGCCTCCAGCTGATCAACAGCCTGCCTCATCCAATGGCTCTTCACCATCCACGAATGCCCCGCCCTCTCAATTAACATCCACTAATTCTGCTGTTCCGCATTACCAGATCACATCAAACTTAGTTAAAATTGGGCCTCTGCCTCCCAACCTGGAGGAGCTAAAGGTAACAAAATATCCTGCTGCACAGCTGTGATTCTTTATTCCATGTCTGATTATTGACTGGATTTTTAGTAAATGAAGAAAACGCACTGTTCATTATTGATGAAAAGAACTGATATCACATCCTGTCATTCTCCGCATTTCCTGTAGGTGGCAGAGCTGAAGCAGGAGCTCAAACTGCGTGGCTTGACTGTATCAGGAACCAAAAACGACCTCATCGAACGGTTGAAGAACTTTCATGAACAGATCGGTGGAAGTATGCCAACATCTAAGAGCCACACAATGCCACAGCAACCCTCAGACCCAGCCCCTGCAGTGGGAGGGGCTTTTTCCCCTAACCAATCAACAGACAGCAACATAGCGGTCGCTTCCCTACCATTTGCAACTACTGCGGAAAGAGGCGGGGCTAAGATGACTACACCACAGAGCATGCAGTTTGGCAGCACTAGCTCCTCCCCTCCAGTTTCCCCCACCCATTCTGAGCGCTCATTGGCCGGGATGAGCCCAGATGAAATGAGCTATAATGGGGATGCTTTTGGCGAAATCGTAAGTGTCTTGTTTTTTTTGTTTACTACTTACACTCTTACTCTTCCCACAGGGAAGTTCCTGGATACGTTAGGCCATTTTATATTTCCCTTTTTTATTGTAGGTACAAAATGAAGTTTATTATGTTGCCACAGGGAATGACGGAAATGTACTTTTCTCGTTTAGAAAATGTTCTAATTTTAAAGGCAGCAGTACATAAACCATGAGCCAGATAGAAATGGGGTGCTACTGAAATTGTTTGTCCCTTTCAGGTGACGTCTCCTCTTACCCAGCTAACCTTGCAGCCCTCTTCCCCTTTCACCACAACCGTCCTCATTAAAGAGGAGCACGAACGCCAAGGGCCTGTGTCCTGCTGTCTGGGGTCCCAGCCTACAGCGCCCCCTATGAACAAGGACCAGATGCTGCAGGAGAAAGACTGGCGCATTCAGGAGCTCACACGCATGCTGTTGCAGAAGCAGCAGCTGGTGGAGATGCTGCGCTCGCAGCTGGAGGGGAAACGCGTGGGTGTGCCCGTCCGAGTGAAAGAGGAACCTGCTGGTGTCACTATGGAGACGGTCACTGTAAAAAAGGAGGTCATAGAGGTGCAGGAGGAGAGTGAGATGGTGACAGATCCTTGGGTGTTCCCGCAGGCCGGGCAGACGCAGCTGCTGCAGCAGAGGATGCAGACAGCTGTGGTACTAGAGCAGGAGCGGCAGCAGCAGCTTGTATTGCAACAGAATCAACGGAACCTGCAGCAACAAGTGCATCAGAGGAAGAGGAAAACCCAGAAACACAGCCTGATGCAAGCCAATCCAACTCTACAGAAACAAGTCAGTCTTTCCACTGTGTTGAATGCCGTATTTGCTTAAATACGGGATGTGTTGGTGGGTTTTCCTAACCCTTTTTTTTTTAAAGCAGGTGTCTCAGTCGGACACTAACCAGCAGTCAAGTCCCGTTTCTTCATTGACATTGGATATACTCAAATCTAACTCCGCCCCCACAATTGTGACTGACAGCAATGGCAACCAATTCCTGCTAACATTGTCAAATCAAAACGCAGAGGCACCTGCCAGAGTCCACCTCGGTGGCAAAACGACCAATCATATCACGCTTCAGGTAAGATTTGTTTTTACATTCGGTCAGAATTTACAGTATAACATTTTGATGCAATGACTGATATTGATGTCATTTTCAGAGACTACAGTCCACACCCAACAGGCCACCGAGCCGGTCAGTCGCTGAATTGACTAATAATAATAACCAATCTAAAGAGCCCTTACAAACCGTCATTTTGAAGCAGCCAATCAAAAAGGTTCGTGTGGTATTCTCAGTTAGATTAGTTAGTTAATGTAGTTTCAAATGAGGACTTTTTTACAGAAATTGGCCGCCTTTCTTCAATACAGTATAAATGAATGATATGTAAAAAGATGCATTAGTTGCCTGTCATTGAAAACGATTATGAGGCTTTTAAACCCGCTTATTAAAATGCTAATTGCTAATCACTGTCAGTGAAGCTCAGATGAGAACTGTAGGCATGAGCTGTTAGCCCATTAGCATGGAGACTAATTGAGACGCATGGTTTTACATTCACAGGCACTAAAGCCGGAACTTAAAGTGTCGAACATTTACAAAAAGTCAAACTCTGCATCCATCTCGACACCAGCCAACCTCCAAAATGTCTTCTCTTCAGTGGATGCCTTGAGCAACACAAGACCTGTCCCTTCATCTCCAAACAACAATAACGTAAGGGTTTTCTAGGGTACATGCATATAGCGCTCTTCTAAAAGCAAGTTTTAGAAGAGTACCAGGTAGTGTTGTAAATATATTTATTATATATTTTATATTATATACTGTATGTCTTATATGTAAAATAATATTTAGTTACATATTTCAAATCCAAAGTTTTATCTAGTAACATTAGTTAATGTACAGTGAACTAACATCAACACTCGATGAACACAAAATCGTTTCTAATAGGTAATGCTTTAACTAATGTTACTATTTACCTGTAAAGTTTGGCCTTGGTTCATTTTCACGATGTTGTTTTGAAAACATCTCCCTATGTAGGCAACAGATAGCAATTAGGTTTCAGAACAGAGCTTATACTTCAAGCTTAAATCTTCTACCCAGCGAGACTCTTTTCTACACCTAAATAACAAAATCTGTCATACAAGACAGGAATGCTAATCAGAACCGCTGTTGAGTTTTGTCTACGCTGCTGTTTGGCACAGATTTTATTACCGGAGCGCAGATTTGTACGCCTATAAATATAAGAGCTGAGCATGTTTGTGGTAACATCTGAAGACCTTTCTACGTTTGTCTTTAAATCTTTCTGGTTGTTTAGTAGCACTCTTCTTGTTTTCGAGCATGTTTTATCATTTCCTTCTGTCTGTCTGCGCCAACTCATTCCTTTAATACTCTTCCATCTCTGTCTGTCAGGAGAAAATGTGTCTAAGTTCGGACCAGCGTGGTTTGCTCTCATCTCCAACCTCATACTTGTGTTCTTCCACAGCTCTTGGTCACCAGGTAGTGTCTTGTTCTCTGAAATTAACATGAATTCGTCCATCATGTTTTCATTTTGTTTTGATTTGGAGCATCATTTTTCATGTGATTTGTTTGACTAGATAATGAAATTATGATGAAGTTATTTTATTTCTGGGAAATTTTTGGATTGACAGTCGTTCTTATAAGTCGTATGATGATGATGTTTTTGCAGGAAAATGGCTGTAATCAGCATGGCGATGACTTGTTTGACATCCTAATTCAACGTGGAGGTAATTTTGTTGCTTTACTTATTTAATCCCATTTTGGTCACAAGACTAAGGGTGATGTCCTATTGTTTTAAAAACTATTTTATTGTTTTTCCAAAATCCTACAGACATATCGGAAAATTTCAAAGCCAGCCCTGATCCTGTTCTTGAACGTCTCCGCCCAAACACACCCCTTTCATTAAATCCCTCCCCTCTTAAAGTCTCTGCCCCTCCCTGTGATGTGCCCCAAACTTTGGTTTTAGACCCTCAACCTCCCCCTGATGCTTCCAGAAGTTCTGACACAGGAACCGGACGTCTTGAAGATTTCCTAGAAAGCACTACTGGCAAACCATTGTTGGGTGTGGAGCCGGGGGGACCAATGACGCTAATCGTGGACCTCCACAACCAAATGCTCAGCTCACCAAGTATCCTCGACCACCCTTGTTCGCCAATGGATACTTGTGACCTGGGTTTCTCCATTCACTCTGCGTCAGATTTGGTAGACTCTGTCCCTGACAGCATGGATTGGATTGACTTTGGAATGGGTGGTCCTGGTGGGGAGGGGCCGGGAATGATGAATCTGAATGGACACGCCCCCTCCAGTTTATTTTCTGCAGACTTTCTGGACACTTCTGATCTGAACTGGTCCAGTTTATAGCTCACGGGGCTTGAATCTTCAACAAATATTTACAGAAAGGAACAAACCTGGATTAACAACCTTCACTTGCAGGTTTTATTTGAGTTTCCAGCATCGAAAGTTCTTGAACAACTACAGATTCTCATAATTCCTTAAGCGACTTGATCCATGTTGCACTTTTAACATATTTTTATTCTTCCCCACCTTACACACACACACACACACACACACACACACAAAAGTACACGTTTGTTTCTGAGACATTTATTCTGTGTATTGATTTTATCTGGAAGATCCTTTCAAAGCATTTGCTCACTAAAATGCTTCTTATATTTAGCAGATGACGTCAGACACTTTCAAGATGAAGTACTTTTTTTTCAATAGTAAATTCATATACAGTGATTTTTTTTAATAGTATTTAAAGAATGTAATTTATAGATGCCGAAGTAACAACGTTTTGAGCTCGCTTTACCAAATATAACTGGTCAATTTATGCATTTTTTTTTCATGTGCAAAAAAAGCATAGCAGCGTGAAAGGTTTGTAGAATCAGCATTAACATTGTGGGATCTGAAAGAGTATTATATTTTTTGAATTACCATTCACATATTATATTCACATATCACATAAAACATTTCCTACTAACCACCAGATTTAGTTTTTAACGATTTTGAATTCATTTAAGAGAAAATAAATGAATTATATATCCACATATACAGTATCCACAGCTACAGCACCGATGCAGGAGATGATTTTATGAGATCTGTGAGATGATATTTGCTATAAATATATATCAGTTGCATATTTTCAACGAAGTACAGTGTAAAACTGTATACACTATTAAAGTATAGTATTCAACATTCACTTTTTTTTTTATTTTAAATATGGCTTTATTGACTTTTTCACAGGTGTTAAGTTTTTTTGTTGTTGTTGTTGCTAAAAGAAGCAGTTACACATTTTGTTAATTCTAGTATTTTGTATAACTGAAGCTAGCTGCCAAACAGTTATCACAATCTAAACGTTTTTAGATTGCTAGTACAAGATAAAAAACAAAGTTAGGCGTTCAACTCTAAACAAAACTTGCCTATTTTTATATTTTTTATATAAGCTAGGTTGACTCAAAAAGAACTGCCAAATCTTATGATAAATGTGCAGTAGTTTTATTAAATTGATCAAATTATAATTATAATAAAAATGTATTATTGCCACAAAATTTGAAGGCACAAAAAATAGGTTTGTATATCTTGCTCAAACCGTAGGTGGTGTACTTTGAGTTTTAAATGTGTGTTTACAAGTCAATAAGATGCCTGCACCTTTATAAAAGTTCTTGTTTATCTTATAGCTCTCTAAGTGGGTCGCTTAGTTTGTGTTTTACTGTAAATATGCTGCATTGAACTGTATATGCCTATCACAGTACACATTGTACTGTGTGTACTGCACTGTATTTTGTCAATACTCCGGTTGTTAGATGGAGTTTTGATGATAGGAATATGAGCCTAAGAGATAATGAATGTTTCCAAGATGATCAGAATGTAAAGATTTTACTGTATAGAAAATTATTATTAACAAGCAGCATTTACATTTCAAGGACTTTTGTAGACACTTGTGTATATATTTTGCTGTTACTCTGAAAATTAATAATGCGTTGCTTGAATGTCCAGTTTTGTACTGTTGTATATCAGCTCAGGAACCTACAGATTGTATTGTGTGTGTGTGTGCGCGCATGTGTGAGAGACTTGGGAGAACAGCATTACTCTCTGCAGTATTCACCATCCATCTGTCTGAATTTGCTTTTGCAGGGCTTTGGCAGGTATTGTCTGTGGTTGAGCCCAAACTGAACCTTGTTACAGTACACCATCCCCTACTGAATTTCCACAATGTTTTATTGGCCGAATGTCTTACTGGGCGGGGCTTAGAGCCTCTTTGGGCTTGTACTTGAGATTTTTGTTTCTGGAAAATAAATATTAAAAATGAAAACGAAATGGTAATTTTTTTGTGCTTGCCACGGGAGGTATGTCATTGTATGGTTCTCTTTCTTCTGTAGAACACAAAAGTATATTTTGAGAAATGTCTGGTTTTGTGTCCATACAATGGAAGTCAATGGGGGCCAATGTTGTTCGGTTATCAACATTCTTCAAAAGATCTTCTTTTGTGTTTTGAAGAAGAAAGTCATACAGGTTTGGAATGACATTGATGATGAGAGTTTTTATTTTTGGGTGTAACGTGTCTGCGTCATTGAAGTCAAAATTGACATGAGCGTGCAGATGTGTGAATAAGATGAAGTGTGAAGTTGTAATATATACTGCTGTTTTGAAACTTGCTTTTTATCGCCTGGATTCAGTTTGATCTTAATGTGTAGAGATTCTTCAGTATATCTTCAGTATAAGTCATACAGGTTTGGGACGCCGTAAGGGTGAGTAAATAATGTCAATTGTTTGGGGTGTTGGGGAGAATTTTCCTTTGAGACCAACTAGTTCTTCAGATATTCTGTTTACAACATGTAGTTTTCTAGTCATGCAGTCCTGCAATGCATTTGTCTTGGAACTTATTTAAAGGTCCAGTGTGTAGCTTTTTGGAGGATCTATTGACAGAAAATGCGATATAATACACATAACTATGTCTTCAGAGGTGTATAAAACCTTATAATGAAGCGTTATGTTTTTATTACCTTAGAATGAGCTATTTCTACACCGCGGGTCCCCTTGCATGAAATTCACCATGTTGTTTCTACAGCAGCCCTAAACGGACAAACTGCTCTACAGAGCGTGTTTCGTAAATACGGCAAAGAAGCAAAAACGTGACGACATTTATTCCTGTGTCAGCCACCGTAGTGCTTCGAAGAGGAGGGGTGGAGTGAGCCGTTGGTTGCAATTCACAACCTCACCGCTACAGGTAGATGCTGTTAAATTTCATACACTGGACCTTTAATGTACTGTAGTATACAATTTGACATTTTATTCTTGCGTATTCTTTTGGTTTATATGGCTAAAAGTACATCACTTTGATTCATGTTCACTGAAGCTGGTGGATTAGATGCTGCAGGCATGATAATAAATTCATAACTTCCCCTGACAAGATCAGAGTAAGAGCACCTCCCGTCCAATAATTGCGAAGTCAAATCATATCAATTATTCCAGCGTAAACCGTCCAGCAAGCCTTGGTGATCTTATTAGAAAGTATCTTGACCCAAGCTATTCTTGTGATCACTCCAGAGTACCATTTAACAGCAGGTAGGACTGTAACATTTGTTTTTTATCTCCTGTTCTACACCCTCCTTTATAAACGTCACCCCGTCCCATGTGTTTTCCTCGTGGCTGAATGTTTCGCTGTCTATTCATCATGTCCTTTAATCAATTTCGTGAGATGCAAAAATCTATCAGCCGTAATGGACTGCTTGTGCACATAGAACATAGAAGGGCTTGTGCACATAGAACAGCTTGTGTTTCTACATTGATGGAACATAATATGTAATTTATTCAAAGCAATAAGGTGATTTAGCTGAGCGGGTCCACATTTGATTGACGAAAGAAACTTTGGGGTCGTCCTTATCCTCATCGATAGAGATTTCTTTTCAGCAGTTATATTGACAACTCATTGCTGAAAGTGAAATACAAGTAGATAATGCCGTAGCCTTTTGTAACAGACATCACATCAGGAGAGCATCTATGATAATGAACTAAAATGCTGCCCATGTGGTTGCCTTAGTAGTTTTTGGAGCAGAGCCAGTGAATGCTGAAAAAATAAAGTTTGGTGCATGATGTTTGCATTTATGAGTCCATACATACCAGTCAAAAGTTTAACATCACTTACTCATTCTTTATTTTTTTTTACATTTTTGAATACTAGTAAACCCATCAAAACCACCGAATAACACAAATGTAACTGTGGGAATTATGCTGTGGCTAGAAGCATCCAAAATAAATGAACTGTTTTATATTTGAGCAACTTTAAACTTTGACTAGAATTTGCAAGATTTTATCATCCAGCTTCTGGAGGTCTCAACATGGGAAGCTTTTTAAACATTGACGAAATTTCCATCTATGCTGGACTCTTATTTGCTACTTTTTATTCACTATTTGGTCCAATCCATTTCAAACATATAGTTTTAAAAGTAAAAATGTTGTTTTCTAATGAACGAAATTAATATGTTGGCACAATTATATTTTCGTCTACAAAAGTAAATGCAAACAACACACATCTTCTGATTAAAAGATTTTTAAGAACATTTTTGTGAAGTGATCCTAAACGTTTGACCGGTACTGTACATAAATCAACATGATACTGGACTTGGTCTTATTGTAAATGACGTATTGCTGTGTGTTATTTCAAAGAACTTGTTTCCAAAACAGTAATAACTTGTCTCTTCAATGACTTTCAGTGCTTTTGTTTTGTAGGTTAAGTATCATACCGTTGCAGATATTACAGTATATTGCATAACGGAATATGTATTTCTCCAGGTCCAGAGAGTACGAGATGACTACTTGAAGGCAAACAGAACCCAGACAGCACTAAGAGTCTATTCTATTGGAATTGCAGTTAGACCTCTGTCAGTAGAAACGTTGGTTATCACACAGAGGTTTGGTGTCCTCGTGCTGACGGCAGTGTATTCATAATGACGGAATAAATGATCCAGACCGCTCATCTCTCATGTCTTTCAGTCAGCATGTGTGTCACGAGGTCTCACTGGTGCAGTTGACCTTTAATCTCACCACATTTAAAACATCAACTGGCACTTTTGTTTAATTTTGCCTTTGCCTTATTGTACAGAATAGGTTCCGATGAGGTCATACATCAGCGTAACGCATCAGCATACTCCAGATTTGTGTGTGTGTAAAACCAGTCCTGTGACGTCATGTGGTAATTACATAGCTCATGAATAGAAATTCGGTTGACATTGTCAGGTAACCTTGGTAGAATGTCCAATCACAGAACCTGTTTAATATTCATGAACCTAACCTAGAAAGTGCAGAGGATTTTGTACCTTCTTATTTGTTCCCAATTACAATATTCAGCTGTGATAGACGATTTTGCCGTTTCCTTTTTTCAAACATTTTATTTCATAAGCTATTAAACTTTGATGTCTGCCCACTCACCGACCCATCTCTTGTTATTTTAGAGCTGGTTAAAATGGCAGATTGCGGTCGACTGGCTTTCTCCAAACCTCTGGCTGTGAGACTACTAATAAGCAAGATGAATGTTAGTGACTATTTCTGGAAATAACAGACAGATATAACTCGCAGACCCTTGTGTGGCATTTCTCAGTATTAATAATCAGATACAGTTCAGTGAAGTTTCACTCTGCTCTTTATTTTTTAAACAAGTTTATACAAAGAACACTTAACAATGTTTCTGTATTAAAGAGATGCTTGAAAAGCCATTCAATTAGTTTGACCGTGTCTATGTTAATGTACATAAACTGCCATAGAAATGATTGACATCTTCTTTGCTGTTCTGTTGGCATGGTTACTGTTGCCATCACTATCAGCATCACTTTCATCATCATAAACATCACAATTCACTGTACCATATGTTCAGTATAATAACATTGCTTATAATAAAAAGTATTCAGTAAGATTGCTTTCATGCCAACCTACAGAAACTCTCTACCTGACTATTATAACCATTTTTTGTGGCTTTTTTAACTGAACTGTATCAGCCAGTCTTGAAAGGAATAGTTAACCCAAATAAGCCGCCACTTTCTCCAATTGTTCCAAATCCGCATGACTTTTTCTTTCTTTCAATGGAACAGAAATGGAAATGTTGGACGGAACTGAGGACGCCAGTGATTTTCACGTCTTGTAAGAAACGTTTGGAGATGATATTTGAGCGCTGTAGTGGAAGGCAAATATTGGTTTGTTCCTCACACACAGACTTTAAATATATCACTTAGGAAATCAGGACTTTTATTTCTTTCTTTGTAATTTTTGGGGCTTTTGGGTCACCATATGGTAACATCTCCCTTTGTATTCAACAAAAGAAAGAAAGTCATGGTTCGGAAAGACATGAGGGCGAGTAAATAACAATCATCACTTCAGGCTAAAACTATTCCTAAACTTACAGTAGGCCCCCAGACACATAAAACCATTTCAACAGTCAACAAGTGTCTCAACAAAAAACTTTGTACATTTGTGATTATTTCCAAAAAGGTGCACTTCAGTCAAGCAGGTTTCTTCGCTTTTGAAACTCCCAGTCTTTAATGTCTCTTTCACAATCCTGCAAATTTGATTTTTCTGAATAATTGAATGTTTCCCCAAAGCGCAACCAGACCTGAGAAGTAAATGCGCAGCTGATTTGGAAATGGAGCTTTAGACGAGTAACGAGACGGAGAACATCGAGACTGAAGGAGAGGATGAGAGATTTCTGCTCTCTCCTCCCTCCAACCCAGAGTTCTTCATCGTCATGTACCATATTATCCTCGGTTTCTCTCTCTCCTTCTCCATCCACAGGAGACCCATATTAACTTAGATATCACTGACAGCTAAGACTTGCACCTCCTACCCTCCTGGCAGAGAGAGAGAGACGAGAAGAACCAACGAAGATGCTACTGCAACATGGCGTCTGCCCTGCCGGTGACAAAACATATGCTATTATAATCAGGGAAGCTGTCTGAACTGTAAGTTGTAGTTATGGTTTGATCATCGACAGTTTCTCTAAGGATACTAAAGGGCCTTTCAGTATATTTGTTTCTGTTTGAAAAACGATAGAAGGAAAAGATGAAAGGAGAGTCATTAGTTTTAGGAAACTAAGTTTAGGAGATCTAGTTAGCTGCCTCATGCTGTCGGTTTCCTACGTAGGCAGCTGCCTTCTAAGGCTGTGTACTAACTGTAATGGAGAATCATAGCAGGCCCACATAGAAGCTCCATAGAATTGAAACTCCACCCGTTGAATGTTTGCTTGTGATATCGATTGTTATTAGCTACCAGTTGGACTATAGTTATACAAGTTAATAATAATAAACATTTCTTGCAACTCAATGAATTTTGAAACACAGCCAAGTTTAGGACATGCAGTATAGGGCTGCGTGTGAATAGAAAGAAGCACACATACACTACTTTTCAGAAGTTTAAGGTCACATGACTGAAATGTTTTTCATAACCTAAAACCTTTTGATCTGAGGGCATATGTCTAAATTGTTATAATTTATGTTAAGAAAGGGATAATTGTGCTAACATACTGTATACATTCCTTTCAAAACAAAACAAAAAAACTGTATTTAGATAAGAGCCTAAAATAACGTGAAATTCTTCAATACAATAAACAAGCATCACAGGGTGGGACCACAAGAAGCTGTTTAAATAAAGGATCATTTTTACAATTTCTGTGTCAAGGGTGACCACTTTGAAGATGCTTAAATATAACAGGATTGATTTAACTTGGACCTTTACAACAAAATTCCCACAGTTACAATATTTTGCTTTATTCTATGAGGCAAACTCACACTGATCCAACCAATGCGCTTGCTGGATCGACGTGAATGAGAATTTAGAATGTTTTCGGAGTTTGTTGGATCGATGGGAATATAGTTGTGAATCTTGTGCTTGTTATTCTTATACGTTTTGGGGGGGGAAATTATTTTAAAAATGCAAGTGACCCTAAACTTTTGAACGACGAAACATTAAATTCTGCATGAAAACACTCGATCCTCTGTAGTCTCATGTCGCCTCAGATCTGTCATAAAAAATGAAAGATGTTGATCACTTTATCACTGCTGGTGTCTGTCAGTGTGAATGGCCCTTAACTCTTCACCTTGAAAAACATTTGTGAAAATTAAAGAATTCTTATCTTTAGTGTGTGCATGTGCGCACCTGTGTTTGTGCTAGGCCATATCATGCTCTTTTATATTCACATCATATACACAGAATTTGTGTACAATGTTTAGATTTAGTCAACTTTTTGCTAATTTATTCTATTAACCCTGATGTATAAATAGACAGGACTGCATTATATAATGAGTAAACATGTCAATGAGCCACAGCAGATGGTGTTTCTCAATGCCAGTGTAGTAGAAAACGGGCCCTAGTTACCGAGCAAGCCCGATTAGTCTTCTTAACTCTCTCCCATGTAACATGGGAGATCATTTTTTAGCATCAACCTGCAGTTCTGTAGCTGGCTTTAGATTTCCTTTAACGCTGGTAAATTTAGTCTTCATTCCTTTAAAAAGTTCTCACAAATTTGTCATATTTTGTGGGTCCAAACTCCTTTTCAGTTTCAGACAAAACAGCTCTAAAGTGTCCATATTCCCAAACCTTATTCCCAAATCCACATTTGCTGCTTCATTAAATGTACACACAATAGAAATCACTTGTTTCACATATAGGTGTGTGTATTGATATACATATAGTTTCCATGTTTAGGATTACTAAAGGGACAACTCCTTTTAAGAGCACAAACCACTTTTAAAAGCCCTTATTAGAATTGAACCAAATCATACACGGACGAAATGAACAGCCATAGGACAGTGCATGAGAACAGAACGGTCAAACGTACCACCAGACAAATGGGAACAATGTGATTCTTCAATTTTACAATAGTACACGTCTCTGGACTGGTAACTAACATGTCATTCAAGCATTGGTTACAATACATCTTTTAAAAATGATTAAATAAAGCGTATGCTCTATAGCGCAAGCTTCAAATATGGCAAGACATCTTTTAACGTTAGTAAAGGTCTGAGAACTGTGTTCGGAAGCACTTTGTCTCTATCAAATGGTTGTCGACTGCAGTAGGCTTGATGTTCCATTGACGCTTACGGTACAAAAATACGACATTGCAAATTGTACATAAACAGTAAAAAGTACGTCATGTATTGCTAAAGATAAAATGCTACCTAGTGGCATTCATATCGCAGGTAGGACACTTTCATTTTACAAAGAAATTGGAAACAGTCATTCAGCTTATTCGTGTGGTTTAAAATAACCACTCTGGAGGAATTTAGAAGCGTACGGTTGATATTTACACCTTGTGTTTCTTTTAAAGTAAAGGATGTGGATGTACTCATTTGACTTCGGACCTTTGCCTTCAAACACTGAATTAAATATCTAACAATCCAACACCTCATTGAGATGATGTCAGAAATAGTGTTTGTACCAAGTTACTTTTCGGGTTCTTAATTTGGTGAAGCAGTCGTAGACCTGTCTCCCTAATCCTTGTTCAGAGGGAAATCTGCTCCGGTTTTCCAAGCATTCCTCTAAGACGGTCTTTGTGATTCTACATACAGCAGTATGGCTTCAGTTCAGACAGGGTTAACCTTTGTAGTTGGTATGGGTTAGCATCTCTGTGCCAAGAAAAGGTGAAAGTCGTATTTGTCCTCCAGCATTTGCCCCTGAAACCCAACAACACAATGGAGCCGGAACAGTCATCATTGTAACTCAAGATAAATTGTCTGCAAGTTGGCCCGTGAGAACGTGTCGGCACAACTTCACAACAATAAAACGGTTGAAAATAGCCATCCTGGAACATGCTGTAACCGCATCATATTTTTGGAGCGTCTATCCCTGGAGCAAGTCCAGAAGTAAAAATGATCTCCAAAATGAAGGTAGAATGAGAAAGGGAGCGACGACATTTGTTTCTTTCTATATCCTCTCTTTTCATAGTTCATTACCAGCCCATTTTCTGTAAAGTGTACTGAGAGATGACTGTAATGCAATCTAGTGTTCAGACAGAGGAAGGCTTGTACCGTTGCCTCATTCTTCCCAGTTCAATAATCTTTCTCTGCCCCTCTTAATCGCAACACTGAGGTTGCGTTTGGCTCTAAGCGGCAGTTGTGTTAAACTCTATCCTTGAACATTTCACACTCTTTAATAGCCCCTCGGAGGCTCATACATTAGATGTCATCGACCGTAAAATCTCTTGTGCTGCTCACTGAGGGCTGTTCAAACATGGAGCACTTGCTAATGTTTGGGTGCAGATGTTTGCTCTGTAAAGGACAGGGGTTGTCGTCAAACAAACAAAAAAAATAGGTTTGCATAAATTCGCTACATTTTGTGTTCTCACCTCTAAGTCTTTCAGCAAAACCAACCTCCATTCAGACCCATTGCTGATTGAAGAAAACCATAGAATTTGGGTCTACATGCAGTTTCAAGAACATATTTTTGGATCTGTTATGGTGCCATCATCAATTACAGCGCCCCCTGTTGTTTTGTGGCAGTGTGGCGGCCAGACGCCCGGCTGGGAACAGCTTGGAGCAGTGGAGAGAAAAGTGAGTTCGGCAGCTGCGTCTATAAGTCATTCAGCCCCAGGCGGGGAAGACAGACAGGGGTAGTATTGCCACCGTTTTCCCGGTCCCTGGAGCAAACTCCAAGACACCTAAACCTCTCAGATTTTGATACCCATCACCAGATTTAGCACTTATTTCTGGATTATGATGCTACGGTAGCATATAGATATTGCTGATGCATGCTAGACGTACTTGTACCAGCACTTAGATTCAAAATCAACTTTTACCAAAAGGATAGCTACTTACTGTACATTCTGATAAATGAGAGGGAGTTGTTGACATATTGGAGAGGATACACGTGGGTCAAGTGAACAAAGTTGTTTTGGCAGTGCTACCTGTTACATTAGTCATGAGACTCTTTCAGCTAGACATGCTCTCCTCTGTCACTGTGGCACCTCATCTCTATGGGCAGTAATTCTGTCAGGAGCGGAGACACCCTCGTTGACCTTGTGGTGTGTCTCGTACAAGGATTTGAAATAGAAGCAGCCAAAATGCCTTAAGCTTTCCCTCAGATCACCTTTGTTTCTCCATAGTTGTCTTCCTAAAGCTTTCCATCGTCTCGAATTGCCAGAATTAAATCTCTCTGTGTGGCAGGTGGTGACCGATGGAAGCTGACAGCCTCGTCTGGAAGGGTGCGGAGGCTCCACATGGGTCTGGCACCCTGGAGACATCTGAAGGCCAGTGGTAAAAGAACAACAGGCCAGAACATTTGGGGTGGTAGGTTTATCAAGACTCAGGATCATGCAAAAGGTTTCTCCTTTGACCTTGGTGTTTCAGTAAGATAATTATATAATACAAATACAAGGAATTATAATTGAAATACAACTGAAGTTCTAACATCTGGTTGCAACGTCTAATCACAATCATGCTCTCTTTCGTTTCAGGTTTCCTCCTCACACCGTGACCTCCGTTTTGCTTTTTGTTGGCAGTCCCTTGTGTTTAAGATGGAGATGTGGAGACACCCCAGGTGTGTGTCCGTACCCCAAAGGTTGGGTGAACAATTCTGGAAGAGTCTCGATGCTGAACTGCCGCTTGGTGGAGAACGCCTGACGCCGACTGTTAGGCTGGGACAGTGGAGGTTGCTGTTGAGCCATCAGAGGAACCTGGTGTTGGACGTGGCTCTTGTTGGGGTCCCAGGCTTTGAAGGCCGAGCTAGAAGTGAGTGGATGAGTGTTGGTCTTGGAGATCTTGGGCTTGGGGACTTGAGCAGAAGTGATGGTAATGGCTAGAGGTGTATGGATGTCTGGAGGTGGGAGGAAAGGCTTGTCTTTGGGGTGGAAAGCGATGGGTTGGAAGGTTGCAGGCGAAGACTGCCGATAGGTGTACTCCATCATTGGGTAGCCTTTGGGGTAGTAATCCCTTACTGTTGTTTCTGAAAGACAAAGAAAATTTGTTAAAGACATCGAGAATGAAATAGAACATATTTTTGTAACTAGGATGAGAAATGAACCAGGGCTCATAGTAAATTACATTAAAGTTATCAGTCATGTAATGTGATATTTGTTAAAAGTGAATTAATGAAAATCTTAGCTAAACCTTGTGTGGTATTCTTGTTTGAAATAAGCCGCGGTCACACTTATAAACAGTACTTGTTTACTTTATTCCAATTATAAGCAACATATTTTAACATTTGTGTAACATGTGTAACATTTACCATTAAATTACATTCATGTGCACAAATTTAGAGTAGGTTTTGTTTTTGGAAAAAAAAGAAAAATATATGATACTGCATGGGTGCGGAGAAACATGTTTATCTTAAATAAACATAAATATCTGAGGTTGAAAAAAAACTAGTGCATAATTTCTTTTCAGCTAAACATTGAAAATGCATTAGCAGACCTGAACACCAGGGTTCATTTTTCTTTTAATATTTTGACGTGTTTGGCATACACGGACAGCATGCTGTGTGTTTTTATATGGTTAGATAAAATATCGTCATCAACTGGAAAATTGCCTCTGAAATATTACAATTAATTTACATTAACAAATATACTGTGCAGTAGATTTGTATAGCAGTGTTGCTCTCTCCAGATTTAATGTACCCTACAAAGTGCACAAACCTAGTGTGTCTGGATATATGTTCTATATGTAGTATTAAGAGAATCTAATGCTTAAAACACCTGGAGCATCAGGTCATCAAGTGTGACATGAACCTGCTCAAGGCCTTCTTACATCACACACATTCTCTTAAGGCAGCTTTGGTCAGAGCCATCACAGCCGTGATGAAATAATTATGATTTGTATATATCCTAAGGCCAGACTGTGTTTGAAAGATAGGCAAAAATAGAATATATGGATACAAGTCAAGTCAAGTCAACTTTATTTACATAGCGCTTTTTACAATTTTCATTGTTACAAAGCAGCTGTACATGAGACATATTGACTATAAGCAAAACATTTAAAGCTATACATGTAAAAACAAGAAAAAGGTGAAAACACAGAAGACAGACACACCCACATACAAAACACACACAATATGCACACGTGCTAACACACATTGACATAGACACACACACGGACGTGCAGACACGCACACACGCACGCACACACACACACACGCACGCACGCACGCACACACACACGCACACACACACACACAGACACGCACATGTCTGGTTTATTATCTCTGCACACACACGCACTGTGAAAAGCACACATTTAAGATAAAGGAGAGAGAAACACAGGTCAAATATTAAACGGACTATAAATTCCTATATGCAATATTAATTAAGTAAAACTTTTAAATTCTAATTCTGAAGCAGCCCCCCCGGCCAGGCAAATAGCGCAAAACAGTATGCAAACGGTGGCGAGGAACCCAAAACTCCAATGAAGAAAAAAACCCTCAGGAGAACCCAGGCCCAACCAGGGGATTCCAGTTCCCCTCTGGCAAAAGCTGCTGCCTCTGCACAAGCTCGACAGTGCTTGCACAACAAGGCTAAATAAAAATAAATAAACTTAGTAATAAAGTAAATACAGTAGATACTGTACAGCAACATAGTTGAAATCAAATGGTGCAACTGTGAATTAGCGATTATAGCATCAAATGCATTGAATATTGACATTGCTAAAGTACAGGAATGTTAAACACTTATTTTTACCAAAGAATTGTTATACTTTTACCACAATAAAAGTATTTAATTTTTATAAGGGTTGATTGGCAGATTTGTGGTTAGAGTTAGGATCAGTATAGGTTTGGTTATATTGTTCTGTAGCAGGATGAAATAGGTGAAGTAGCGTGTTAGCAACAGTTGACAGATGAGAGTTAGCCTGTCTCATCGAATTAGCCCTTCTTCACTGAGCGCTGCCGGCTGAGTACAGACCGCTTGCTTCACTGCTCTGAGACATGAACAACCTTGTTTTTTTGTCTCCTTTTTCTTGTTTTCAATCCTGTCGTTCTATAGCATTCAATCTCGCTTTTGAGTCACGGCTAACATGTGAGGCATCTTCAATGACATCTTCAATGTATTGTATGTGTGTATACATGTGCTCTAAAGGGTGTATTGTGGCAGGTGCCAATCATTACTACCCAGATAGCAAGCATATTTGGGCCACATGTCTGGCCTAGCTATGGCATGGCTGAACATATATGGACCAAATATGGGTCATATTCGTTTTGCAATAACTTCAAAAATGCCGGGAATGTTCGATTGGTTCAAATCTTGTTTTGGGGTATATGGCCCAGATAACAACGAACACATGAGAACCACATATGTTTAAGACATGGCACACAGTGGGAAACATCAACCGACATTTGGATTGTAAATTTCACACACAGCACTTTTCTCTTCTTTCCTCATAACTTTTCATGTTAAGGTAAGTGATGTTTTGACATTTTAAATTTATTTTATTAAAATATGTAGCATTTTGTTTCAGTATTGCATGTGATTAAGGATTTTGTAAATTGTTTCATTGATAAAGCTGTCAAATTCGCAAAAATAGCGATAATGGTTTAATGATGAAATAATGCTAAAATGGACTCTCCACTTTCCAGACAAATCAAACCAGGGTCAAATTGACAAATACATATTTTTGTCTTTTAATTGTTGTTTTAATTCTTATGTGAAGGTCTTACCAACAAAATCAGTGTTTAAATGAAGTATGCAGTAATATAAAATATGTCTAATGTCAGTACATACTTTTACCAACAGATTTCCATTGGGACATTGCGAATAACCCCAGAAGGAGAACTATTAAATGAGTAAATTATGTTTATTTTTAATCACGTTAGTGATGTAACTAGTAAATTTACTCTTAGAATGTTAGTTTACTCTTCACATGTTTTAGTGCACAGAAATGCAGGATAGACTCTTTGAATGTTACATATTATTAAAAAAAACTGATTACAAATGAATACAGAGCATCTGTAGATATTTGAGTACATGTAACACGACAAAAGCAAATGATTTTGAATGCATTTGTGTAGTTGAGTGTAGTTGGGCTTTTGCATAATCTGTAATAAAAAAATCAATTTTGAGAATCAGTGTTTGTGTTTAATATTGTTTGATTGTGTTTATTGAATATTTTGAATAAAAAAATGTTGTGGTGTAAATAAAGTTAAATTATGGGATATATCTGACTTTTGGTCTATCAGCCACATGTGGCCCACACAAGGGCCGTCATCAGTCCTATACTGAACTCAGCCAAACAAGAATAAGGTCCACATATGGGCCACATCATTCATATTATATGGCTCACTGTTGGTGGAATTATGGCACAGATCTGGTTGAGTTGTGGCTGAGAAGATGTGGACCAGATCTGGGCCAGTGAACACTTTCTTAAGTGGGCCACAGGTCAGCAGTTTATTTGGGCCAGATCTGCACCAAAGTAAATTAGCTGACTGGATCACAATTACCATGGTGACCTATGGTAAAAAATCATATTAGCTACAACTATTGTTACTGTTGTACTGTACTTGCAATTTTATTTGGTTTCATATATGTCAGGATTTCAACCCAAGTCCTCGTATGCTCACCCTAATGAAAAAACAGCATATGCTGGGTTAGGTATGTTTTGATGCTGGTTTGACCATCTTAAACCAGCTAAGGACCAGCACACGACCAACTTAAACCAGCACAAACCAGCATCAAAACATACCAAACCAGCATAATGCTGTTTGTTTCAACAGGGCATCACTAATATATCTTACATTTTCAACTACTTTACCAAATTGAAATAAAAAATGTACATAATACCCCTCTGGTTATTGTACTTATGCTCAGAAACAGAAAAAAATAGCGTTACAGTCACTTTAGGTCAAAATGAACCTAAAAGTTTTAACAAGCTAAGGGCAAAAAACAAATCTACCAGTGTTGAGAGACAGGATACAATCTTTGTTTAGACATATGATACAAAATTACCCAAATGAGGATGCTAATTTGTTCCTGTGGTACTTAATCAAGCTGTAATTTACTAATACGGTGCGACATGCGAATTAGCTCATATTCATAGCTTGAACTGTATTTTGGTTAAGCTTTCAGTGCATCAATTAGTAACACGTTAATTTTTTCTTTTAATCTGTTGTGGTTTAAATTTGAGGGAGAAAAGAAGAGCCAAAAGCTAGCGAAATCCTCAAAATTCTACAGACTTGAAGTCCAACGAAGAGGGAATGTAGGGAGCGTCTGTCAAGCGGCCATGAATAATTTAGGGAGCGTGTTTAAAAAGGAGAACGCTAAGAGCTTATTATACTGATAATGAGAGAGACTGGAAGAATAGATTCAACACATTCACTCACAACACGGAGTTGTGACATTTGGTTTGACAGTACAGAGACACAATGAAAACAAATGGTAAGAGTGGGCTACAGGTTTTAATACTTGCACGGATGAACATTTCACAAATTTCCACAAAAAGAGTTAAAATATCAAACGCTGACTTGAGGGCACGTTTTAGGCAAAATAACATGTTATTTATCCATAGTGTGGTGACGTCATTTGTCATCATTCAGAAAACGAATGAGAATTAAAACAATCGTAAAAATCCAGATTTCCTTTCTGATTAGATTATATATGTATATAAAAATATATTCAAATTAATATAATTTTTACCTGCTGACCAAATGTCCACACAGGGGTAGTTTACTGTGAATTTACAGACATTGTTGAGACCAGCTAAAAGAGCCTATGAAGAAAACGGATTCATAAACCTAATGAATAATGTCTTACCGAAAATGTCGAAGGTTTGTGTGCTGTGCAGAGGAAAGAAAAAACGACATCATAGAAAAAACCTGTCTGTGTGTGTCCGAGTGCGCGTTAGCACCTCGGGGAGAATCAGGCAACTACAACAGGAGAGACTGTGACATTACAGGCTGATGATGTCACACACAGGAAGTGCTCAGAGGGTGAACATATGCATCAAACTAACGAACAGACGGCAAATGTTCCAACAAGCCCTCTGTCCATTTCGGCTATTTTTCTGTTTTTTTTTCATGCCTCTACACCTTTTCACTAAATCTCTTTTTCTGTTTCCTACCTAACTGCACATTTCGTCAAATGCTTAAAGTTCGCATACTATGCACAGTGTACATACAACTTTCTTTCATCATCTCTTTCTCAGCATTTATTCGTTTTACTTCTCCATTCAGTGAGCTTTCCAAATTCAACAATCTAACAAAAGACTGTGCACAAACATAAGTAAATCCCTCTAAATATCGCTGTACTCTATTCCACAGTCTATTCATTCTTGTTGTCTATTCTGGTTACTCATGATGACCCATGTTGTTTCAAACCTGTATTATTTTCTACAGTTTAGAATAACATTGCATTTTTGGTTGGACTGTCCCTTTAAGCTCCCACAAGTGTATTTCACATAGTATAAACATATTTAAATACACATTTTGTACAACGTTCGACCACTTAAACAGCAATTATTTGAAAGCGTGGGTGTGGGTATGGGTGTGTGGTATGAACGTCGCCCTTGTCGTGCCAACGCTGGTCGTGTATGCCAGCCTACTGTGCCAAGTGAACAGTATTCTGACGCAAGCACAACCGCACGGACATCCAGCGTGTGTGTGCTTGTGTGTGAAGTCTGGAACGCATTGAATTGTAAATGTGTCCTTATTAACACAATCCTTGTGGCAGGAGCTTTAAGAAACCGCTCTCTCAACACGCATTGTCAATTATTAAACAGTAATTCTGAATATAATATTTTGTTCTCTTAATGTCATTATTTTTTGTATGTCATTATTGCAGTGAGCTGAAAAGGCCAGGACTTGTCATTGGCTTTTCTGAGAACTGAAGGTCAGTTTCAGGAATTGAGCTTATTTATGCGAAGGACAGACTGAACGATGTGCATTTATAAAAACAGGTAACTGTCAGAGTGTTAAATGAGATGTTGAGCGGATCACCGACCCTAATATGACATTTTTCTGCATGCATTGTTAAAACAGAAAGTTTGACAGTAAAACGTTAAGATACTCACAGTATAATGTGATTAGACAGGAGAGCTGTATTGGAAAGTAGCAAATCGCAGGGACGCTAGTAAATCAACGATACTTTTGTTTGTATTGTGATGGTAGATTTTGCAACTGAGGCCAGCGAGAGAGAGCTGTGCGAGTAATGGCTGGAATACACTACAAGACTTTTAAAATCGGAACAGACTTTTTTAAAGCTATACATCATACACTTGCAGACTTTTTGAAAGATAGAAAATAGTTATAGAAAAATAGTAGAAAATAGAATAGTTTCAGATAGAAACACACTTACTGATCAATTCTGCAGACTGGCACAGACTGGGCAAAATCTGAACCAAAGTCTAGTAGTGTATTTTAGCCTTAAACCTCATTCTCCAACCAAAAGAGGTGCTCTAGACCAGTGGTTCTCAAAATGGGGGCCGTGGCCCCCTGGGGGGCCCCAAGATGGATCCAGGGGGCCACAGATTTTGTGGTATTTTATGAAATATAGAAATTTATCATAGATTTTATGCAATCAAACATCAGAAAAATGACACCACAAACCAAACGAATTGAGGTTCCAGCATTGTATAACTGCATGTTTTTGGTTTAATTAAAATTCTAAGTTTAAGATTATACGTCTTTATATGGGGGGCCTCAAAGCGATGCACTTAAAACAAAGGGGCCTTACAACGAAAAAGTTTGAGAACCACTGCTCTAGACAGACACTGGAGAATGCGGTCTTTAGCCTCCTTCAAAGCGCCCGTCTCACATGCCGGACCGACGTTGGTTCGAGGCTATTTTTGCTTTTAAAATATATGTAGTAAGCTACTTTCTTAAGTGCAGTTAACTTTTTTAAAGAAAATTACCTTGAAGGGATAGTTTATCCAAAATATTGTCGTCATTTTTTCACCCTCATGTTCTCTAAAACCTGTATATGACTCTTTCTTCTCTGCAGATATTTCGAGAAATGTCTCGGTGGTTTTGTATCCATATAATGTAAGAAGGAAGGTCACATTGTTTATTTGAAAATATAAAAATGGAAATAAACAACAACAAAAAATGTCTGTGCTGGTTAAATGATGAAGTTTAGCGGATACAATATACTATTTTTTAAACATTATAAAAATCAATATGTCTACGGAAAAAGCTAGAAACCCATGTGGCACGTGTGTTCACGGGTTTAAAGTAATTTTGTTTTCTTTTTTTCTTTCTCCAAACAAGTTATTAAAATTGTGGGTGTTCATGTGTGTGTGCTGGTCTGTATGTGTTTAATTAGTATAGATTCAGTCCGCTACCCATGATTGTAAAATTGTCTTGATAGTTTCTGTGTTTTCACCCTCATGTCCCTAAAGCATGTGGTGTGTTTTTCCTTCATTGCAATGTTTACAACACACATAACCGGCTTACCATCATCCCTCACTCCCCATTGAGTGCTTATTATACGTGTCCCTGTATTTTATGATTGATGAGGTCATGCTTCACAGTGTATGTGTTTGTGTTCATTGGCTCATTTGTTTGTGTACACGCTCTTGGGTTCATCCTGTGGTTTTAATAACACGTCAGGGTTATTTTCCTCTTGATCTGAGAGGTAATATTTGTGTATGTGATTATCGTCCATCTACTAATAGATGGCGAGGTTTTTCCCAGCATCCTTAGAGCTCAGATGCACTAACACTCAGAATCCTTTGCAATGTTTATCGGTTGTGGGTAAAGTGACCTTGATAAACGTGCGATGTTTAAATATACAAGATGAGACAGCTACTCATGTATCTTACCCATTGCCTTGATAGAGGAATATTTGTTGAAGCCCAGGCTGTTGTGAGGCTGGGAGAGGGCCATTGCGGGACTCCGATGAGGATGTCCGGCGTTATTCAGGTGATTGTGCTCTGAAAGAGGAGAGAAAGCAGAAGGGCGAGCAGAGAGGGACGGGAAGGAGCAGAGGAGAGATGGCGAGAGAAGGGGGGCACAGGGAGGAGGGGTACGTTAGTAAATGGAAAGTCAGCACGTTAAGAGACTGATGAGTGTGTGATTCATAGTGAAAAAAAACCTCTGCCAATTTAATTTAATCAGGTTAAGGGTAGTGAAGGTTATAATATGCATGCTTGCAAAGAAGAACATTTTATTTGCTCAAAGATTGTTATTTCTCAACTATGTTTCAACTTCAAATATACATTTTGTCTCATATATGTCTTCTCTTTTATAATGGGGTTAATCTCATGAAACCTTAAAAAATATATATTTTTATTGTTAAACAAATATCGCCATTGAGAATTATAGGAATTATGTAAATGTGTGTTTTTTACGCGAAGCAAAATTGTAAGTGAGGTTGCTTTAAAAGGATTTAGGTCTGCACAAAATATGAGGAATGGGTTGCGTGTCAAAGCTTAATGTGTTTAATATGGGCGTGTGCAATTTATGGATCCAGACTAGACTGCAGGAAACATCCTGAATGTCGGCTGTCTATATGTTGAGTAGAGGTCACTAAAGGTCATGGTATTTAGGACACACATCCCGTGTCCACCCCTATGGGCTGGGGTGGGAGGTCATTCTGTGACCTCATTCTGTCAGAGCACTCCGTGTTTATGTGTGTCTGCACTTACTGTAATGTATGTGCATTTGCATATATGTGCAGTTTAAGGGAGAGCATACAAATCATTATTACACACAATATTTACACACACATGCATAATACAAATAATATTAAATTGAAATGTTATATCATATCAAAAGGACACAAAATGTGCGTGTGGGTTTATTGACACCGTCTGACATATTTTTAAAGGGTTAATTATGCACACGCACAATCACACATAGCACTCATTGACACTGTTTTGCACTTTTATTGTTTTTTGAATGTTACCAAAGAGAGACTTTTACCTGCTGTCCAGATTTACGTTCTTATACGCATTTATGGCCATCTTAAATAATGTGATGACAATTGTAAAATACGCCAGAAGGCTGAGGTTAGTAAATCATATCCGAGGTCATTTACATATAGATGTCTTAAAGGTACAGTAGCAAAACACAAATGGTCGGAGATGCTTGACTATGGTGATGACAAACAAAATAATTACATTAAATATGATCTTGTTGACTCAGGATATTGGCTTGAATTGGAAGGATTCTTGGGTCATGCTTCTTTAGACTGGAAACAGAATAGAAATTCTCTAATGGTTCTCACACAGATCGAGCGTTTCTCTCTGGAGGCTTGTTCACGAATAGGGGTGTCAGACTAAAAATAATTAAAGGTGTGATGACTGCTTTTTTTCTATCTCCCTTTTCTCTCAATTCATCAGTTTTACTGTTTCTTGTAGCTTGAGAAAGAGAGCAATAAAACAGATCCCCGCATTATGTTTGAAAGCATTTTGGATTTGTTAGCTCCACCCACAGTCAAATTTTATTGGCTCCAAATTGCACTCAAAACATCTGCATATTAAAAGCATTGAACAATTGCAGATTGATATTTTGAAAACGTTGGAAACCAAACAACACTGCCCCCCATTGATTTCCATTGTATAGGAAACCACTGAGACATTTCTCAAAATATCTTCTTTTGTGTTTCACAGAAGAAAGAGTCATAAAGAGGTTTTGAATGGCATGAGGGTGAATTAATGATGACGGAATTTTTGTTTTTGGGTGAACTATCCCTTTAAAGTGAAGGCGAGAAATTGCTTGAGTGTTACAGATTAAACCATCCTTAAAGCACAGGTGGATTGGGCATAACAGACTAAAACGTCTTTATTTTCATTCAAGTAAAATCTCTATAAACACGCTGCCTTTTGACCATCCACAGGATGACTCTTTGAGGCAAACTTCACAAAACTTTTGAGTTGAGAGTTTCTTCATTGAAGAACAACGTGTGCGGTGGGAAAGTTGTTTGATATCCTTCCGTGGGTGTTCTCCATCTGAGATTTCTGTTCTCTGAGGGTAGGCGGTCCCTCAGGGTTTAATTCAATCAAACGCACGCGGCTCGCCACAGAAAACGCACTGCACCTCATTAATAATGCATAGGGCCGCTCAGGAAGAAAGAGCAATCAGCATCCCTATTCATTTAGCTTTTTAAATATTACTGCCCGGCCCTTTAAGGCTTTGAAGTGCGTTTTACAACAAGGCTGAGATAACAAGAGAGAGAGAAGGAAAAGAGGACCAAAAGGTAGAAAACAGCGTAATATGCAAAAGAAATATTGTCTGCCACACGGAAAAGTAAAAAATGGCTACACGGAGTCATTTTATTGCTTTCTGGTGAAATGCTTTCTCCACACACACACACACACACACACGCACACACACACACACACACAGTTACAATTGATTCAAACTGGATTTGATATAATGAGATAAATAACAAGCATTGACAGTGATGGGTTGTGTGAATGTACTCGCACACAAACACACACACATACAGGATCCAAAAGTTAACACCCGCGAGATGCTAAATGCCAGTAAAAGTTTGATGAAAGGTTTATAAGGAACAGGGTTACCTAGCTTTTATACGTCACATATTCCATTATTTTTAGATCTTAAACAGACAGACCCTACATTCTGTAACATTGTCAATTATCTTCAAAGAGCCCAAATCTGTGCCGTGACACAACCAATAAACTGTTTACTGCTGTCGACAGGCATGCATTACAGACACACACACACATTTTTAAATCTGTTTTACCATCACCACTGATGATAGATTGTGTAATAGAAGAGCTGCTAAACACCAGCACACTGTAAACAGACCAGTATCAAAGCATGAGAGAGAGAGAGAGAGAGAGAGAGAGAGCGAGAGAGAGAGAGAGAGAGAGAGAGAGAGAGAGAGAGAGAGAGAGAGAGAGAGAGAGAGAGAGAGAGAGAGAGAGAGAGAGAGAGAGAGAGAGAGAGAGAGAGAGAGAGAGAGAGAGAGAGAGAGAGCATACAAGCAAAAGAGGAAGCAAAGTTGGCACATATACATCACTGAAAATATAGCCTATGCTGTTATCATTCCCTTATGAAGTCTTCAACAACACTTAATGAAGCAGAACATGTCCTTAACTTTCTTCATTAGTAGATCTAGCACATGGCTTAACTATACGTTTAATAACACCCATAAAGTCCCCCTGTGGTTGATAATCTTACTCATTAAAACTATTCATTGACCATCAGAATTGCATATTTGAAAAAAAAAATTCCTGCTTTAAAAATAGCGTAAATGTAACTCTTCACCCCAGCTTCATTAAGTATATGCAGATACATGAATATGTAAATGTGCCCAACCTGATTAAAATAAAGAGCCTAATATATGCACCATCCTTGCATGGCTGGAACTGCTGATCCACGGTGTCGAATCAGTTGATGTGATTGGTTACAGGATTATGACATCACAAACCAGGGGAGTTTCAAACAACATTTTTTAAATTGCCCTCGGGAAACTTCAGATTCATGGAGAAAATACTCACATGGTTTGTCTTAAAGCATATTAAAAACACAACATAAACATATAAAAAACGTTAAAAACTTGATTTTCACCACAGGGGGTCTTTAACATTAAAGGGATAGTTCACATAAAAATGAAAGATCTGTCATCATTTACTCACCCTCTTTTCATGTCAAACCTGTATGACTTTCTTTCTTTCACAGAACACAAAAGAAGATGTTTTGAAGAAAGTTGGTTACCGAACATTGTCGGTACCCATAAGTGAGTCATACAGGTTTGAAATGACAAGTAAATGATGAAAGAATATTCGTCATCACTTTAAGTGCCACTTCACTCATCTTGTCTACTTTGTAGCTTAAAGCTATTCATTTTATAAGTGATCTGATGGATGAAACTTGGATGAAAACTACACTAAACTCGGATGAAAAGCACACAAAAAAAGTAACCCTGTATTTTGGGTTTAGGAGGTGAGCTCTTGATTTGGATTACATTACATCACGTTGCATTGCCCTAGAATCACAGTGAATTTTCTTGAAAGGTAAAAAGCGTTTTGTCGCCGCTGGTTGCCGATTAAGTTATGCAAATTTAACAAGGAGAGCTCGGACTATATGGAACAGAATCAAGCAGGACAGATCGATTGGGATACGGTTTAACATGTTTGAATTCATTAAAATATTCCAGACTGTTGTTTATCATGTTCATGAATATTAAGACTGCAGTGAGATCTTGTAATGAGCATCTGGGGACGTGCAACACACTGAAGGTAGGTAACTGACAGAGAGTAAGTGTGTGTCTGGGAATGTTTGTACTCACTCGTGTCAGTATGTTTTCCTTTGTGGGACAGAGGTAAGAATATCATAGTTGCAGCACGTTTGTGTCTCTTAGATGACAGACAGGCAGATAAAAGAGTAGTATCACAGTGTGATATGGTGCTAGCATTAACTTCAATGAATACCATGGTAATTATTTAAAAAACATGGTATTGCACAAAAAACTGCAGTAATTCTGTGCTCCTTTTTTTGTTAACAGATAGATGGACATTTTATTGCTCCCCAAGGACAAATTTAGTCGATTTTAAAGCACACAAATACACGAGTGAACTGCCAGAGCTGCTGAGGTTCTTATTTTTCTGTTTCTCAATGGGCTGGAACTAATTTCATGACACAGATTCCACTAGATCCACAAGCTACACAGTGTAAGCACGTATACACGCGCAAACTGATGCGCAATGAAACCTCAGCATTGGAAATGTGTGAGCCTCCTCAGGCTTCCTCGGTGTCCTCAGATCCAAACATATGAGATCAAGCAATCTGTGTTAAGTACTTTCCAGCTATTTATAATGCTGACCGACACCAGGGCTCTTCATACGGTACATATGCTGTGTGTGTGAGATGATACGGTGTGCATGCACTATACAATGCAATCCATTCACTCAGCAGCGCAGGCTGACTCAATCTCTACAAAGTGCTTGCGAAGCAAGTGTGTGTGTGCGTGTGTGTGTGTGTGTGTGAGCCCACTCTGTTAAAGCTGATTGATGCTGCTACACACACTACCAGCCTTCTGACCTTCAAACCACCTCCAGTCTTCATCCCCCCCTCTTTCTGTTGTTCAGTTGGTACGACCCTGCTCAGTCCCTATCTTAGTGCAGTCAGACCGGATCAGTACATCTATAGAAATGGGGGGTGTTCACCAATTTCCTCATGTAGCTCTCTAAATTGACAATCTAACACAATATCAGTTTCAATCTGTCTCATAAAAACAAGAAAGAGTGCGAGAAAAGAGAGAAATAAAACAATAGGTAAGGAGAAGATAAAGACGTGGGGGATGAATGTGGTGCATTTTCGTCCTTCAGAAGCACGCTTGAGTTATGGATGCAGTTATTTGCATTTTAAAAAAAGTGTGATGAATTAAATAAAAGACGGGGTAGGAAAAGAGGTTTTAAACGACACGGGGAGCGATGAAGGAACGTATGACGTCTAACACAGAGACCAGCTGCTCTACTGAGTCCGTCACGGTAAACAACCCTCACTCTTTTTTTGGCTTTCCTTATGCCTCTCGTCCCCCCTCTCTCTCTTTCATGTGCTGATAATGTCTCTGTGACGGCGTATTGTAAAAGAACTGTGTGTATGCTATAGAGTTGCGATTATTAGAGATAAACTGCTGTGTTACAGGTGGTATTTATTAAAATGATAAGCCGTGCGAGGCTGTGTTCCACAAAGTTTTGTGGACGTTTTAAAGAAATACATCACCTGCCGAACACAAAAGAAGATATTTTGAGAAATGTTGGTAAGTGAACAACAGCGCTACCCATTCACTCGCATTGGTTTTGTATCCATAAAAAAGAAGTGAATGGGTACCGCCGATGTTCGGTTACCGACATTCTTCAAAATATCTCCTTTTGCAGAAGAAAGAAAGTCATACATGTTTGAAATGACATGAGGAGGAGTAAATTATGACAGAATTTTCATTTTTGGGCTTACTAACTTTAAAATGTAGCTTATAGACGATTTCAAAGTGACAACAGAAATAAACGTTACAGCGCATTCGTGGGCAGCGCTTAACTTCCGGTACACATTCACAAACAACAGAGTGCCTGTAGATTATTTCTGATAACAAGCAAAAGAAACCGAGAAGAAACGATACTTGGCTAAACTCGTCTCTCCAATATTTTGAATTTAGACTGCGATACCAAGCTCAATCTCTCTATGTCAATGTACCATACGGTTTCTTTAAATGCGACAAAACTACAGGACCCATTCAACAAATTGTTTATTTAATCAAATGAACATACAACAAAATTCAACAAATCTTGTATTTAATACGATTAACATATAATAAAATAATAATATAAATAGTTATATTATTAGACACTAGCCGAACACAGACCTGAAGTTAACTGCAGCCCCATCGGACGCATGTCCGATGAAACGGTCTAAACAACCACATTTAAGTGCAGAAACAAGTTTTAAGGTTTTGATCTGGTCTTGTGCAAACATGTAAAGGACATAATCTCTTTCAACACGGTGTTTGCCGGATTGGCAAGAAACAGCTGGTTTCGGGACATCTCCAAACATCTGTCACACTAGTGGATTTAAACTGCGAAGGTCAAACAACATGAGTCTCACACACTGCCCACAGCCTGTCTACCTCAGCCAAACACACATACTGTGGGGAAACTCAAATACACATCCATGAACACACATACTTCGTCTTTCAAACTGAATGCCCCCTACACATTATAGAGTTAAAGTCCTGTATGTGTGTTGCGCGCATTTCTGCTCGTACGTCATCTTGCTTTGCTTGACATTTCAGTGTCTCTGCTCAGAACACATGTACTATCTGCATTGTGACATTTAAACCCCTTTCGGATGGAATGAGAGAGGGTAAAAGGCCGATATTTTCCAGTGTTCTGAGTTTTTAGTATTTTCTGGCTTTCCACTCCATTTCCTAAAAAGCATCCATATCTCTCTCTCTCTCTCTCTCTCTCTCTCTCTCTCTGCATGTAACAGCTTTGAACCATCATTTTTCTCCAACTTTTCTCTTTTACCTTTAATCATACGCTTTTCACTCGAGCATCAATGCACATTTGATTGATGTATTCTACTACAGCTTTATGATTGGTGCATATGCAGGAATGAAGCTTCCTGTTGCTAAATTGCCATGCCGACTTTGATCCCTCCAAAGCGGCATGAAATAACTTTAACAAAATTGCACAGCAGCGCCAGGTCATGGGTCCGACCAAAGTACAGACTATCATGGTTCTTTGTTAGCTCGAGGAAAGGACTGTTCAGTGTTTGAAGTGTGTGTGCTTGCAGAATTCAAACTGAACTCTTTCCACACCTAACCCTGGTGAAGTGAACATTGCTGACTAACCCTGACTCGGTTTTGTGTGCACTGGCCAAACTTTATTTAAAGTATTGATTTCAAATACTGTACTCTTGCAACTCATAAACAACTAACTTCAAATATATTTAATTCTGCCTGACCTTCAAAAGACTCTAAATTACTTTCTTTGGATCTTTTTTTCTAGGGTGTTTGTGATTTTTGTCCCTCTTGAGATGCCGTCACCTTGTCTAAAATGACCTTTGAGTGTTAATATGCCATTTGCAGAAGGTCACTCTGTAATAATCGTGTTAATTAGCAGAAACACAAAGGGCTTTAATATGCCTCAGATCCTGCTCGAGCAAAACATCAACATGAGGGGTTATTATCATCCCACTATACTATGTTTAACTTTAACATTGATTCAGGAAAGTTGAGATATTAAGAAATGTTTTAGTGTGTTGCAGTGGGTGTTTTGAGTGGTTGCTAGGGATTGCTGCGTGTTTTGAATGGTTGCTAGGGATTGCTGTTTTTCACTAAAATGGTATTAAAAATGGTATTAAAATACTTTACCAAAGATAATAGATATTAACAAGATGCCCCACTGCTATTACAATCAATGAGGAATGAGGAATGCAATGGCCGCTCAAAAAAGGTGATTTTAGTGCAATTTAAGCTTAGCATACCAACGTTATGGTACAGTTTATTTCAGGTTTAATTATTGATCAGATATGTGCTATTTAATTCTGATGAAATATAAGTGATTCTAGAAATATCTGCCTGTTGTTATGCTATGACGTAAATAGCTGTTGCAAACATGGCCGCCGATTGGCACGACTTCCGTAAATGGACTGTGACTTTACGTAGGGTTAAAGGTTTGTATAAGTAATACTAACACTTAGCATACCGCTAGTTAGGAATATTGCGTAGGAGATCGAAAGACTGTAAAACGAATGAAAAAAATGCTGGATTTTTTCAATCCATTTTTAGATAATAATTTTCTTCGATGGATTAGTTGGGTTTGTGGCTACTTTAACTGATGGACCAATATCCAGACATAAAACAGGTTTTTGAAGCAAAAAGTAAAGCTGGTTGACGGTCTTGATAAATTAGTTAACAACTATGAAAGCATTCTGTTTTGCAGTCCATTTAAAACATACCACATTGTAGTATCCTAGTGCCATTTCTTGAATGGGCGACGTTCATTTATTAATTTTGGTTTATTTATTCATTCTGTATCTATATAAAACCATAATGGCTATTAAGTCGCTTTGTCTATAGTCTGGTTTTGGGCTCACACAAATACTACAAAAAAACAGCTCTTGTCCTTCAAACAGATAATTAGTACAGGATCAGTTAACCCCATATTTAACTCCTATTTTTGAAGTGTCAGCGATAAAGTGACTGCTTGTTGGTGGTGTGGGATCAGAATATTAGGATGATGTCCTGCTATGTAACTGTCGCCTGTATTTAGACTAATCTGAGGCTATGGTGAGAAGTGTGTGTGTGTGCGTCGCTCACAGCTGCTGGGGTCACTGCAAGGGCACAAAATCTGGTCAGGAAGAAAGGGTGTGATCAACCTTCCACATCATTACACACACACATAAGTGCATGTGTGATTTAGACACACAATAAATGTCTGGCTGATCACAGTAAAACCTCAAGGGCATGAGAGAAATAAATCGAGCAGTCTCACTTTTTCTCCCGCTAAATGTGAGTAAGATACATAGTATAATATTACGATAATATGCATAAAGATGTCAAGCTGTTTTTCTTACACCGTACAGTGACCATCTGCATTACAATACCTTTTTTACATCAAAGTGATACTTCACCCAAAAATGAAAATTCTGTCATCATTTACTCTCTTTGTTCTGCTGAACACACAGGAAGATATCAGGAAGATTGTAAAATCTCACCCCCATTGACTCCTATAGTATTTATTTTCCCTACTATGGCAGTAAATGGTGGGTGAGATCTGACATTCTTCCAAATTTCTTCCTGAGTGTTCAGTAGAACAAAGAAATGTATACAGGTTAATCTAAGGGTGCGTAAATGACAGAATTTTCATTTTTGGGGAAGTATCCCTTTGATGTAAAAATAGAATACATTTAAATATTTCGTACCTATTTTGCTTTAGCCTGGACAAGAAAATATTTTAAATGTTTGCATTTCAAAAGTTATAGAAAATTTTGTTTACTCGCCAGGTTCTTTATGCAGTCATAGACTTTAGGATCCACTGTATGCATCATCTTTACTCACGATATGTTAAACCATGCATTTACGTCTCATACAGACAAACACTAACAACACAGACAAAAATAGATTCCAGACATATGGATACACACATGCCATCCTAAACACACACACGTTTTCATTCTGTGATGGACGTGTCTCACGGGTGGTCTGTCATACAACCATCCCCTGCCCGCACACACACGCTGTCTGCCAAGAACATGATTGCCACATATGGCACATAATCGTTCTGTCTTACACACACATACACAACGCAATGTTTCATCATCAAAATGCAAATAGTGTGACAACACATGCTGTCGCTCTCATTAGCTGCACATGTGAGACATTTTGCATTCAGCCAGATCTCTAACAATCGCATATTTAAAATGCAGTTTTAAAAACGTGCTTACATCAGCGGTTAGATTTACTTTATTAGAGGAACATTTCTCCAGAGCAGGTGAAAAAAAGCCCTCAAGTGTTTTTGCCCACGGGCTGTTCTGGGGCGTTTGACTGGTCAACCAGATGGCATAGAGCAAGAACCCACATCAGCATTCTTGTGCGGTAAAATATTCTTTTCTTGACTGTATGATAAACATCCACCTGTCACAAATCACTCAATCACTCAAGTCAATCATCCACGCTCGATTTTGTCACTTTTGCAGTTTGTATTTGTCTCCACAGCTGACAAGATAAAAAATGAAGACAACTTTTTTAGATTTTAGATTAGATTTTTTAAAAATTGGTTTATGTAGCAAATGTTTTCTTCTCAATGACATTCTGCTCTCTAGATACAAGTCTTCGGATAACATGAAAGATATTTCTGATACCCGTCCATCTCATTTCAGGGTTAAATTTGATGTATTTGTCAATAGAAACTAAATTCTTACTTAGTTTACAGTAAGTATTACAAATGTACATCCCATGAAAAATGTGATGTACAGGTATACTACAAAAAAATTCAATTACAAACTTAGCCTTCAGTTTTGTCAAAGTACACTGGATTGAGAAGATTGAAATAATTATTAAGGAAAGCTCTGTCCATCGTTTTTCATTTATTTCTCACTCCTGTCTCTTTAATTCTCCTTTTATTCACCATTCAACAGCCGCACTATTCCTCATCCACTTCCGTTCCCATTTCCATGAAGGTCTCTCTGAATCTTATAGCTTATTTATTCATTCCATCTCCTTCTCATTTCCATTTTATTTCTCCTCACCAATCACTTTTCCTGATTCCTTAAATCTCTCTTCCCTCCTCTCGCAGTTCATCAGCTTACTCCGCCCTCATCATTCTCCATCTCAAATCCATCCGTTCTTCCAGACCACCTGCTTCTGTGGCGCTTTACCTGTCACGACTCCCCTACTGCATGGCGTGTGCGTGCGTGCGTGCGTGCGTGCGTGTGTGTGTGTGCGTGCGTGTGTGCGTGCGTGCGTGTGCGTGCGTGTGCGCGTGCGTGCGTGCGTGCGTGTGTGTTTGTGTGTGCGTTGCGTGTGCGTGTGTGTGTGCGTGTTTGTGCGTGTGTGTGCAGATGGACCGTTCTTAGAAACTTGTGGCCCATTGAGTGTTCCAGCTGGTGTTACAAACATATAAGTAAACACACATTGAACAGAAAGTGAAAATGAGAGAGAGAGAGAGAGAGAGAGTTGGACAAGAACAAGATAGAATAAATAAAGACTAAAAAGGGAGACATATTCACACTCACAACGGCAAACTCACACCTTTGATGAGGTGTGCGAGCGTGTGTGTGTGTGCAAAGAGCGAAAGAGATAAATGGCTCCCTAAATCTCAAACAGAAGGACAGTGTGTTCTTGATCAGCAGGTCTTGGCTGACGTTTCTTAATTATGTCTTAATTAGCCCAGTTGCTTTGTTAAGCTGCCTCCTCCTCCAAACAGCAGTAGGATCTTTCATATCCGCAAATTTAATTACTCCCATTACAGTTCATTACACTCGCAGGGTCGAGAGGTCACCGGGTGCAGAACCTAAGTGTGTCTGCTGGGGCTTTATCTATAACGCCGTCCGACAATAATAATCGTTCAATATGAGAATCCTTCAATGTGAGAATCAATGATTTTTATGTAGTTTTAGGTTTTTGTGATTTATTCAAAGTCATCCTACAGTAAAGTAATCTAAAAGTGGTCTACCCATATAGGGTTAATGTGGATGGTCGCAAGAGCAACGCAGGCAGTTGCTAAATTGTTATGGGTGATTTTTAGCTGGTTGCTGGGGTGTTCTCTGTGATGTCATCACCTACATCACAGCCTCAAAACAGCCTGTTCTTAAATCTTTGTGATATTCTGCTACGTAGGTTAAAAAGATACGTTCGACTGGGATAGGAGGAAATATTTAAAAATGCAAAAAATGAATTTCTTACCACACATTTTTGTATTATTTTCTAGTAAAAGTATATAAAATTCTTAAATCAAGACGCATTTAATTGACAAGGAAAGTGACCCAAGATATTTAGTCTTGCTTTATGAAAGGAAATATAAGAATTTGTTTTATGTTTTTATTTAAAACAAGCAAAAAAAGAAAAATAATCTTGAATTAAGTTACCTACACTGTAAAAAAAATCCTGTAAAGAAACACAAATTTTCTGGCATCTGGGGCGCCAGAAATATACTGTACAATAACACTTTTTCTTGTAAAATTACATGTTTTTTCATGATTTTTCTGTGATTTTTTGACTGTGCTTCCAAAATACAATTCGAAATCTGTCAAGAACAGTAAAATTCTGTAAAATTACAGGTTTTTCTTACAGTGTAATTTCTTTCTTACCCCATTGGCAGATTTTTGTTGCTTGTTTTCAACATTCGCTTACTTAATTCTTATATTTCACCATACCTGACAAATAGGTCACTTTCACAAATAGGTCACTTTCACTTCATTTCAAAATATCTTTTAGATATTTTCACTAGAATTTTTTGACACATCTGCTTTATACTGCATAATATGTTTTGTTACTTTGAAATAATGTTACTTGATCAATACTTCATGTGTTTACAGGTATGGATCAAAATCTGCAGGGCTCATCTCTTTTGCACAGGAACTAAAGTACAAAGTGCAAGTCTCAGGATTTCCCCCCTAGCCTTAAAGTTTGACATTCATTATATTTTACTTGACGTTCAGTATATCTTTGAGTCCCCGTGTGAATAAACAAAGCAGGTTATTCCAAAGGAGCTGCAAATCTGCAGCTCTGACTCACCATTATTGGTACGCATCGTCCTGCCGGACAGGCCGTTGGATCCGATTGGGTGGTGTCCTCCTCTGTCCATGCCCCCTGCCTCGCCTGGCTGTTTCAACAGTTCTGTTAGGGCCCTAAAAAGAGAAGTATTTGTACACCATCAGTCTCACAGCAGGACACTTGGCATGTGGGTCCGTGCAACACGAACCAGACAACGTTCCAAGCCAATATTCTGCATCCATTCCAAGTCACGTCTCACCAGTCTCATGTGTAACCAGAGAAATTGTGGTTTTGCATTTAGACAAGAAGAGCTACCGGATTCACATGTACAGTATGTTTTGTCTTTAAGAGTTATACAGTTTTATAAAACAATAAAAAGTCTGTATTTTAATTATCCAAATATTTATTCATCTCATTTTGCGTTCTGAAGATTAAAAAAGTCATATGGGTTTCCAACAACACGAAGGTGAGTAATTGATGACAGCAGAATGTTTAACTTTTCTATGCTATGAGCCATCTATAGGGATAGGTCACCCAAAAAAGAACGTTTTTTGAAGATTTAGAAGATTTAATCTTTTCACTCAAATGTTATTCCAAACCGGTATAAATTTGACTAGTGTTTTTTTCCTACATTGGTAGTCAATGGTGCCCCAGAACGGTTTGGTTATACAAGCATTCTTCCAAATATCTTTATTTTTTTTGGTCATCAGAACAGAGCAATTTATACAGGTTTGGAATGACATGAGGTTGAATAAATGATGACAGAATTTATTTTTCATTGACCTTCTGTATTTTGAGCTGTATTTCACCAGCTCAAAAGCAAGGATGTTTAATCTCTTTGAGAAATACAATTTCCAGACTACCGATGCATTTAACTTTGTTGCATTAAATCGTATTTCATTGTTGAACATTACATTTATGCATTTGACAGATGCTTTTATTCAAAAGACTTCAATCTATACATGCATATACTGTACACTCTTAAAAATAAAGGTGCTTCACGATATATAAAGAACCTTTAACATCTGAAGAACCTTTCTGTTGCACAAAAAGGTTCTTTGTGGCGAAAAAAAGGCTCTTCAGATTATGAAAGGGTAAGAAAGAGGGAGTTCTTTAAATAACCTTTGAATGAATGGTTCCTTGTGGAACCAAAAATGGTTCGTCTATGGCATTACTGTAAGGAACCTTTGAAGCACCTAGGAGTGTACAGTAAATATTCAGTCTATAGTACTGTATGTGTTCCTTGAAACGCAATTCCCTTGAGCTGCAGGAACAAGACAAAAGTTATAGTTAAAACTAAAACAATTGTCGCCATGAATGTGTTTATTTATACAGAACTTGAGATTTTATTACAATTATTTGATGATGTACTGAAAGAACACAGTGTACTTTTGCACAGTTTCTATATTGTGTCTGTCATTCGATGTCTCTGTATTTAAGCTATTTCCTGCATTCCTGCGATTCTTTTATTGCCTTTTCTTCCTGCATATCGTGGGAATATTTTTTAGATAAAAGTATGATTTAAATATCAATATAATCAATAAGTGTTTTCTTTCATTTGTTTCATTAAGCTGTGTGTTTTGGTCATGTGCTTTCTATTTCACTCAGTAGAAAGTTACTGGGGCAAACAAAGAAAACAGAGATAGTTGGGGGTTGGAGTTGTAAATTATCTAGATAAACACACACTCATATAAAGAGTCACAAAGAAAAATAAATGTTATGAATCAATCCATTGCATATGTTCTAAGTATAATCATGAGTTGTGATGTGTTTTAATGAATCATAGGATTAAGAAACAACTCTATATAATTAAAAACATTAGATGATTAAGTGTTTTCTTTTTACTAAAAGAATGTTAAGAATGTTGGTGTGTTGTCCGGCCACAATAAACTGTTTTTAGGAGACCACTCCTTGGGGGAGGGAGAACATTCCTAAGGACTGGCGACTGACCACAGGATATACGTTTTGAAATGTTATTTTACAGGAACTAAGAAAAAGGACTTCACGGTGATTGGTGGAAAGGGAGCAAAAAGCAGAGGAGGAGTCAGAAGATACGAGCGACGTCACATACTTTATAAATATGGGTGTATTTGAATATTTTGTGTTGTTGGTTTTTCGGAGGTCGTCTGACAACCCAAAGCTTTGTTATAGCTTTTCACATCTGATAATAAAACCTCATATTACTTTTGAGCAAATTGTCTCTTCAAAATTTCTGAACATGCAGGACTGCCTTTAAAGTCCAACAATATCATTCTCTGATATAATTCTCAGTGGTGGACCTGTGGTCCGTGTTGGTTCTCTTGCATAATGAGTTGTTGTGCTTTTGGGAGACTGGGGTGTGAGTCCAGCCAGGGTCATGACATTTCTCTCTACTCTCTCTCTCTCTCTCTCTCTATCTCTCTCTCTCTCTCTCTCTCTCTCTCTCTCTCTCTCTCTCTCTCTCTCTCTCTCTCTCTCTCTCTCGCTCTCTCTCTCTCTCTCTCTCTCTCTCAAGACCAAGTCTCATTAAATCTCCTTCAGTGTCCTGACTGTCCTTGACTTTGTGCCTCTCTCTTGTTCATAAATTTCGTTCATACCTCTAGAATCCAACTAAATCCCTCACTGGAAGCTTTAGTGACCGTATTTTGATCTTTGAACTCCCATTGCCACCACTTCACCTCACTTACACCTACACTCTTAAAAATGGTGCTTTACAATGCCATAGAAGAACTGTTTTTGGCTGAATCTTTAACATCTGACGAACCTTGTTTCACAAAAGGTTATTTAAGGTTCTAGACCTTCAAGAATGTCTACTTTTGTGTTCACCTATAAAAAACAACCATGCATGTTCCTGTAGCTTACTTGGAGCATTGTGTTGGGTTCGATTGGGGTTCGATTCCCAGAAAACAAACATACTGATCAAATTTAGAGGTTGAAGGCACTGTAGGTTGCTTTAATGTAGGTTGCGTAAATGTAAAACTGACACTCTTAAAAATAAAGGTGCTTAAAAGGTTCTTTACAACAATGCCATGGAAGAACCATTTTGGGTTCCACAAAGAACCATTCAGGGTTCTTTAAAGAACCATCTCTGAAGAGCCCATTTTCGCCACAAAGAACCTTTTTTGAAACAGAAAGGTTCTTCACGTGTTAAAGGTTCTTTATGGAACCAAAAGGTTCTTCTATGGCATCAAAGAACCTTTTGAAGCACCTTTTTTTAGAGTTTGAGTGAATAATTGAGTAAATAATGGCAGAATTGTAATGAATTTTTGGGCTGAACCATTCCTTTCATTAACATCCAACCTCCTCAGTTCTCTCACTGACAAGCGTTTGAATGAATGGCTGCATAAAGATTACAGTACAGAAGCAGGCACTGCACGGGAAGTGACCTGATTCCAGTGCCATTCAAAATTCCGCTCAGTCGTTCAGCAAGGTCCCATTTTGTCCCTTGTGACATCATTGTCTCTCCATTCTCTGTTCCTCAGGCTCATAATCAGAACAGGGTGGAACCTTGGGACATATTTCAAAAGCAACAGTTTCCAGGAACGCCGGGTTGAGGAATACCAAAAGGGTCTGTCTCTTTCATGATAACAACCAGAAGAATGAGACTCTCAGTTCTGGCCAGATTTCTGCTGTAAGCTCCATTTATGTGCTGCCTTACGAATCATTTTTGCTGTCCTCTAAGAGCTGGTGGACCACATGGAGAGATGACTGTCCATAAACCTCCTACCCCATTGGTGAGCTGTAAACCAGAGCCATTGGTAGATCTAAACATTTATTTTTAATCAAAATGAGAAATTGTTCAGTTTGGCTGTAATTGTGTGGATAGTCACTTTAATCTTCTAACAGTGTGCCATTTGGTTTGTTTAAGGTGTTGGAGAAACACCCTTAAATTCGTCCCGAACTCAAATGGGGAGACAGACCCAGAAGACAATAACAGTTTCATTGTGTGTAAGCCTTAAGTCAGTTTAGAAATTCTCTTTTAACCACAAGACAAAGATTTTACAAAGATTGAAGAACAGAGAAGGGAAGGGATCCTGTTTATAAATAACAGAACTTAGTCATTATTTATGGTAATCAGCATTAAATGAAGAACTTTGGAAATTTGCATTGCTTTTGCATTGCGCAAAGATTCACCAGCCTCCAATGATCTGTGTTCACTATATCACCTCTTCTCTGTCAGATTTAGGGCATAAACACCAATTTCCATTATGAGCTATAGGTAGAAAGGTCTATTCACACAACAAGTTATTGACAAAAGCCATGATGACTGAGTAAACCTGATCTGTCAGTTGTATTGATCTTATATCTGCTCTCGGTTGAATCTAAACAAAACAACCCTATTGATTTGGGAGAAATCAGAGATTTGTATGTTGTGTGGTGTTTAAATGTGTGTTCCAGCCTGGATCCCTTTCACCACAACATGTCTAATGCAGCATTCCTACGTGAGAGCGTGTGTATAACATGCAATCTGAGAAACATCTGCTCCCAGCTTTGTAAACAAGGATGTCGGTTTATTCGTTTTTCTGTTCTACAATTTAATATATTTTAAACAAAAGCTCTTTTCACCTTGAGACAGTTTTTACACTTGAGAGCAGAAAAAAAATTGCACTGTAAAAGAGGGCACAATGTACTATTTTAATATTAAGGAATTTTTCATATTTATATTTATTTATTTTCAATTCACTGCACTAGGTTGTGTTTTAGGATAAACCAAAGTTTCATAAATTAAAGACCATATAAAAGGGTATCTAAGGGTATCTAAGTGTTCCAAAACATTGACGAAAAGTGCCGGTTAAAATATTCGTCTAAAATTACAACCCGCGGGTGTATAGAAATGGCTCTTTCTGAGGTAATAAAAACATAACACTTCATTATGAAAGATCTTTATACACTTCTGACGACAAAGCTGTATGTTTACAACTATACAATATATATTATATTGCATTTCTGTCAATAGATCCTTACACACTGGACCTTTAATATAAACATTGGAGCCTGATAAAAATATACATAATTTTAGAGGAAAAATGTCAGACAGCACTTAAAGGCTTTTACTGTAGTCTTTGCACTTCCGCCAATAATATTTAAAAAAATGATGAATTAATAAATAAATTAAAAGTTATTGGCTTTATTTTAAAGGGGGAGGAGCTTCTCAATGTTTTGCGCTACTTTTCACTGTCATGCATCAAACAAAGCTGAGCATTTTAAGATCAGGTTTTTATGGGGTGTTAATGTGCGTGATGAATATATTTCTTAAGGTATATGCACTGGATTGGGTTGCAGTGTATATGTGTGTATCAGGTGGAATTTGGTAAATGAGAGATTTCTCATTTTGCTGATTCGATCCCAACATGTTCCTTTTCATAGAATCATGTGATCCTTAAATAAACTGCCACGTTTTAGCAAAAAGATTCGACTCCGTTGGTAATCAAAGGAAGGAAGACGAACCACCGGCATTCCAAATCAATATTAAGTGCCCCCAACGGGGTCCTAAACTCACTTTAAGACCCAGTCAGGGACTCTTAGACAAGCACATAAACACAGCTGTTCTACTAAAAACAACTTGGACTAGGTTGGACCATCTTAAATTAAGACTGTTTTAATTGGTCTTATATTTTATTTTTGAACTATTCCTGTAATTTGTATCCTCTGCAGTAATATTATAAAAGCAATAAGGGATCGAGCGGCTGATTACATATGTTTGGGTGTATGTTTGGTCAGCCTCGAGTTGTTCAAAAGCTGTATAAATGTATTTGTTCTGATGAACACAGAGAAAGATATTTGGAAGAACCAGTTCTTGGCCGCCATTGACTACCATAATATCAAAATTTACAATGGTAGTCAAAAGTGCCCCAGAACTGTTTGCTTTCCTACATTCTTCAAAATATATTTTTTTGTGTGTTCAGCAGAACAAAGAAATCGACTAAGCAATTTTTACTAGTCAATGACAATAAGTAATTAAGTCCAAAAATAAATCATACAAAAATAATTTCGTAATTAGCTGTTAGCATGTGTCATTTAGCTCTGTCTTTGAGGCAGATGGTTTGTAGTCGCCCGGTTAGCCGCAGGGCTAATGCTGCTTCGTTTGGGTGTGTGTGTACATTTCTGATTCTGATGCATTTGCCATTAGCGATATCACAGTAGGGGGAAAGTATTTGGCCTTGATGTGTCTGCTATACATAAAGAGGCTCAGATGTGGTTTGCAGCATGTACGTATGTGTGCGTGTGTGTCTTTGCACACGTCTCATTGTGTGATTAAACATTTACATGAGAAAGGGGACATGTAAAACATAGAGATGTCGGCTGGTGCATCAGAGCAGTAATCTATCGGTGGGGCGAAAAGATTTGCCAGATAGCGAAAAAGCAATGAAGTTTGACATCCTTTCCCCTCTGACTGAATTTCTTTACTGACTCAATAAAGCCTGACAGGTGCAGATTTTGTCTGCTGAGTCCTGGAGTTCACAGACTTGCTGCTTATTAAATAGACCTGAGACCAGAGCATTCTGGGAAAAACCTGAAAAATGCCCAGCCTTCGTATTTCTAAAACTAGATTTTTACGCTTTCAGAAAAAAACGAGTGGTTCATAAAAACTCACCAAACAATCCTAAGGTGTTCTGGTTTGTCGCCGGGGCATTACTATGCAGTTGCTGAGGTGTTTTCCCTTAACATTATTACGTGTTAACTAAAGCTATAAAGCATTCATGCATTCAAGTCCCAAGACTGCACAGCCTCACACACTTTATTGCTTCAACAGAACTTGCTATCATAATCCTGACATAATCGTCTGCGTTCAGATGCTGCGTAGTAACTTTTTGTTTACATCTGCAGGAATGCCACAATCACACACTACTGTAGGTCAGGACTGAGAAAAGCTCCAAAAATACCACATGATTCCTGACTCTCACCCCCAGGGTAATAAAACACCCACAGCACTGTCCCTAGGGAGGTGTATGGGGTTATTTTGGATACCAACAGTGAAACCATCCCGTAATTGGTACATTCAATGGAGCACCTCAGCATACAGGTTTGTTTGACTATATTCGTCATAGATTTACCAGGGTAATGATATTTTTAATGCCCTTTTAAACCTACAGTAACCCTGACACAAACAAACACATTTCTAATGACCACATACTATGTGCTCACACATTGATTTTCTTTTTCATCATTCTGGTGTTGTTTTTCTAAACCCTTTTAACTATGATCACTCTGCCCAATTTTTTGTACACTAAACCCGACAGCGGCCAAGAACAGTCCCTAAACGCAGAAGGATGTGTGCGTGCGTCTCACCATCTGAGTTTTATATAAACGCTATTGATTGTATTATTAGTTCACCCAAAAATCATCATTTATTCACCCTCATGTCATTTCAAACCTTTATGAGTTTCTTTCTTCCAGTAAACAACATTCTTTAAAATATCTTCTTTTGTGTTCTTCGGATGAAAGAAGGTCAAACAGGCTTGAAATGGCAAGAGGGTGAGTAAATGATGACAGAATTATCATTTTTTTGGTAACCTTTAATCACTTTAAGGGGCGATTCTAAATGTAGACACGCTGCAGGTGCGCGCAAAAGGGAGTGACGCGGTCGTGATGCGCATGCGGCCGTTTTTCTAGGCACGTCGGCGCAGCATCGAGATGAAAATAGTTCAACTTTTCAGAATGCCGCATGAGAAAGCTGTGCGGCTCGCGTTTTCCTGGTTGCTTAATGCTTAATTTAGTTCATATTGCTGTTTGTATGAAGTATATACCATTATTCATTTAACACAGTATGAAATGTTTAAAGCGTACATTTCAGCCTTGGATCATGAACTACTTTCAGTATTCAGTAAGTGTGTGCATATTCAAAATATGACTTCATATACATGCTGTTTACTTACCAGTTTGTTATTCAGTTTGTTGCCATAATTTGGGTCAGATTTGCTATGGGATTCCTGTATTCTGCATCTTCCTACTATCTGACTGAAAACATCACCGAAGGCTTCCCCCAGTCCTACACAATCACTCATGTAAATGTCACTAGGACTGTGCACACACACACACACACACACACGCACACACATATAACACAATGCTTTTCAGAACAGATGAGGCCCCGAGGTACTGCTAAATAAGTGACATCACTCTGCTTCATCTAATGTGAATTTGGGACACACACGTTGACATATGCTGCAAAGTTGAAAAAAGTTGTCAAGTAGATAAACATGTCAAACATGCTAACTAAGTTATCACAGCATGTTGTTAAACGCATACCCACAAACACACTTTACCGAAATAGAATGACTCACACCGTGCAGCACAAAGTGTAATATCAAAGACCTGCAGACCGCAGGGAAATGATCTGGAGTGTTTGTGTGTCATGTGAATACACCGCTGGAAGTCAGTCACATGTGGTCAGAGACGAAGTGCTTGCAGCGAAATACAGTAAAGAATCCAGCAGATGTGTCGCCGAGCTATAAATAAAGCACTATGTGATCACAGTTTGTTTTGGGTATGTTGCGATGGAACTACTATGCTGGCTTGATCAAATCTTGCCAGAATACTGTAGTTTTAAAGGCTGAAAAGCTTGCAGGTTAGAGTTTAAAGGTTATTTTAGCCCCAGACACAGACAGGCAGTCACTGAATGAAGCTAAAGATTTAGTGAACGTCATGGTACATCAAAGCAATAATCAGGTTAATCTCAAGAAGACACATCCTGTTTTACCCATTTGTGAAAAAAAAATATTACATAATAAATATATTTTAATATAAATTGCAATAAATTGTATTATTTTATAACTATTTTATAAACTATTATATTAGTATTATTATATTATTAATATATTATTATATTATTTTTACAATATTCTATTTTATCATATATATAATCATATTTCTCCCAGTGTTTTTTTGCATTTATTTGAACAAAATGAAAACTGGAGAAACATGTCAAAGTAACAGAAAAGATGCTCCGATTTTGAGAAAGATTTTTTCCGACCTCAAATACTGCAAAGAAAACAAGTGCAATATAATTTTTCTAGGTGTATTTAGGAAAAGTAAAAAAAATGTGATAACCTTGTGTGTACTCCTGAGGTTTGATTTTGTTGAAATTCAACAGACACCGGACTGAAATGACCACAATACATCTAGAAATTATGATTTGAAATGAAAACTTGGAATGGTCTCTTCATTTTTCTGCGGCCGTATGCCTTCTGTAGTAGTAAACAAAATAATTTAGAATAATCGATTACTAACAAACTTAGTTAAACATCTTAATGTATGACAGTAATGACATCTGGAGAAAGTAACATAATTGTCTGATATGAAATTTGACTAGAATATGATTAAGTTTTGTCAAATTTGGCATGCTGTAGTATGCACTAGTATGCTATACTCCAACCTGTTCACATAGGCCAAGGAGAACATCCTTAAGATTAGCTGTGTGTTTATGAGTTTCTCCTTCGCCTGTTATACGTGATGTTTAGCTGCGCTTAGCTACACCTGTCAGCTCGCATCAGCGCTGAGAATATACCAAAATGTCCTCTGATTTACACATACACAAACGCACACTTACACTCACCCCGATAAACATTCATAGATGCTTTATGGCTGAGAGTTAATGACACTTTTTCCAGATCTCTCGCTCTCTCACACACAAAGCACAGAAACATGCAAGTATTTGAAGATGTGTAAATGTTGTATAAATGTTGCGTATGCAACATACAGTACTGTATCAGGATTTATAGAAAAAAAGAAACCTGATATTTTATAGTGTGTTTACAATCCTTCTCTAGTAATGCCGAGTATGCAACATATAACATATCACAAATTTGTTTGTGCCTGTTTTTTTGTATCCAAACCACAGAAACACTGCGACTCTCACCCTCAAGAGCCCAATATCAATATCTTGTTTACTGGCTACACATTCGCTCACACACTCCTGCTATCAGAACCACAATCAGTCTTTGACTCTACATGCAAGACGTCAATTCCTATACTATACATAACTATGTCTTCAGACCTTACATAATGAAGCGTTATGTTTTTTTTACCTTAAAATTAGCTATTTCTATACAGAGTGGGTCCCCTTGCATGGAATTTGCCATGTTGTTTCTACAGTAGCCCTAAACGGACAAACTGGTCTACAGAGCCCGTTTCGTAAACTACAAAGAAGCAAAAACGTGACGACATCTTGGAGTGAGCCGTTGGTTGCAATTCGCAACCTCACTGCTAGATGGCGCAAAATTTCATACACTGGACCTTTAAGTCGATCGTTTCATCAGACACGCGCGCCTGGACTGCAGTTAACTTCCAGCCTGTGTTTGTTTGTCGGTCTGGCTAGTGTACATACTTGATAAACAAATGTATAGTATAATGCAATGTAAGTCGCTTTGGATAAAAGCGTCTGCCAAATGCATAAATGTAAATGTGTCCAATAATATAGCATAACTATTTATATTTTATTTAATTATGTTAGTATAAATGTATATTATTATTTTATTGTATAATAATTTTATTAAATAAACAATTTGTTGAATTTTGTTATTTGATTGATTAAATAAACAATTAGTTGTATGGGTCCTGTGGTTTTGTCGTATTTATAGAAACCATACGGGACATTGACATCTAGCAGTTGAGCTTCGTATCGCAGTCTAAATTCAAAATATTGGAGAGGCAAGCTTAGCCAAGTAACGGTTCTTCTCGGTTTCTTTTTCTTTTTTGTCATCAGAAATAATCTACAGGCACTCTATTATTTACGAGTGTGTACCGGAAGTTAAGGGCAGTCCGTGAACGTCCGCATAACGCTTGTTTATGTTGTCGCTTTGAAACCGTCTGTCATCTGGATGCAGATGAATACATCAAAACAGAAAAGAAAATTAGCTCCTTTAAGGCATCTGATGGGGTTTGCAACACATCACAATCCATTATGTCAGTATATGTTACATCACTTGTTGTATTCTCATCATGGATGTTACAATAAGGGGCTTTTGAATGCATCACACACGTAAGAATTCGAACGTGTCTGTGTTTGTGAGTATATGCATAATCCCAGAAAGCCCTTGGGAAAGGACAAGCTAAGATTCTCCACTTTAAAGAGCATCATGTCCCGCTTTCTCTCTGGGGTTGTGTTCTGATCTTTATCATATAGATATTTGTGATCTCGTCCTCGGTCAAAGAACTCATTTTCTGCCTCAGTCCAACTCGTCGTGTTTTATAATGACACATTTCATTATGTCCTTATCAAGACGGAGACAGTAAGACAGATTCACACACTCAAAGGGGAAGAAACGCTGGGTCAAAGCTCTTGCCGTTCAGAAGAATAGGTCTGTTTTCATTGATTGCCTGTTTTTAAACGGAGCCAGGGGGAATATTGGGTTTATATACTGCACTTGACTCAAGGGCACTCTCTCTCTCTCTCTCTCTCTTTGAATGTGTGTGTCCTTGTGCGGTTACGTCACGGTAATTCTGGTTTATTGGTTGCATTGCTATAGCCGTGAAAATACTTAGTATTAATATCAACAAAGCTGACTTGGCTGAAAAGAGCAGTGCAATACATGTCTCTGGGTGTCTAACACACACTCACGCTTTCTTAAGAGATGTCAGAGAGAGGTGAGAAATAAAGCACTGGATTTAGAAACAATCCTTGAGAGATTTGTGAGTATTTACCGGGGAGACTTTAGTGTTCAGTTAACACAGGAGATTTGAGAATGTGTGTGTGCTTGAAATAAAAGTGTTGGGTAAAGTGAAAATCTGGGTTATTTTTGAAGATAACGCCAAAATAAAATGTGAGACTTTATAGTTGATCGTTACATTCAGCAGTTGCAAAAGTTTCCAATTTGTCTGCCCATGCTAAAAGAGAAATTCAGGTCTGTTTCTCCCACAAAACTATTGTAAGACGTTTTCAAAGCGGCAACATAAACAAACATTACTGCGCATGCACGCTTTTGTGGCCCAAAGAATCAGAATATAAGTCCCTGCAGATTGTTTCTGTTAACAAGCAAATAAATAACAAATACATTACATTGGCTGCTAAATTAAAAGGATGTTTATTCAGTATTATTTTGGGTTACCTGTAGAAGAACCGTTACTTGGCTAAACTAAAATGTTACATATGAATGTACAAATAGTTTCACAATTATTATACAATAAAATAGTTATATAAATTAATACTAATATTAATTAAATAAAATGTAAATAGTTATATTACTAGCCACTACTGATCAACAAACACAGACCGGTACTTGTACTTTTGGAGCTAGCTGGACTATGTTACGAGGACGCTAATTCATGATTTGGGCAATTCCATGTCAACCTTAAGATGAAAAAATCAAGTCACCGTACTGATAGGTCAGATGTCAATATTTGGTGGTTTAAATATCCATGTAAGGTCTCTCTTGAAGTTTATAAAGTATTGTTTTCCATTGTCAGGTGAATTGTGACATCTATAACAATCCATATTATTCATAAATTAGCACATGAAAATATAAATATAATAACTATTTTGTTGTCTATGAAAAGCCCTCCCTTCTCTATTTGTTGGGTATTATTCCTTCTGGTTTGTACATTTCAATGGATAGAAATCCTACAAAGTATGTTGTCTCTCAAAATCGTGCATTCTTTTTTGTCACATCCGTAAGGCATGAATTTTTCCCTCTTTAAAAATAGAGAACTGCATAGACTGATACTTTTCTGATGTCTGGACTATTTCATCGGGGTTTAGTGAAATATAAAGAAATGATTTAATATACCGGTAATAAATACATTCTCTGAGACTTTATTTTTCAAGTTTTGATCGAAAAATGTCACATCCGTATTCCTGTCAGTGACAGTTAGATTTAGAGGTGGGTCTTCATTATGCTTTAATATAAACTTACGTTGTTTTTTTTTTGTATGACTTCTACACATTTATTTGAACCTCGTAAAAAATTGCTACAAATTCCTGTGAGATCACGCGGAAATGTCTCTTTTTGCATTCCACAGAATCCCTTTAAAACATCCGTGAAATAGGAGTGTTCACTATTCCAGAACTGCACAAAATAGCTTTCCCAACAAGCCCTCGTTCATGCATTATCTTGTTGTGCACTATCTTTGCTTGCCATGGGCGCGATTCAGTCAGAGGTGAACAGTAAATGAAATTTTGTGCAAGCAATTTAATCCTAAATCAAGTTAATCAGCTCTTCTGTCGGAAAACCAGCAAGCATTTGCAGTGCGCTCGCACGGTGAATACCAAACGCATGCACAATGGACATGCGGTTTGTGCCAAGCACTTCAATTCAGGTCAGTTGTTTTCCAGCTAATGTGCTTGTGGATGAAACACAGAAGTTTTGCTAAGGGCACTTACGGAGCAGGTTGAGTGAACCGAGAGGCTGACGTGAGGTTAAAGCGAGAAAGCATCTATGCACACAGATGCACACATTTATCAATCCCTTATGAGAAAGAATGTTGCATGTAGATATTTATTCCACCTGGTGAAAAAACACCTGTCTTTTTCTCACATGTGCACAGATGGCTTAGCCGGAACATGCATTGGAGTTCAGGAGGTTGCAATTAGGGTGAAAATGATGAAGCACCAACACCTTTGGCAAGTGAAGGTTTATAACAGGATCAATCCTGCACCGCTGCATCAACCGGCACACCGAAACGCCTGCTTTTCTCCCCACCACCATCCCCACCTCAGAGATAAACGACCTGAACCTCCATCTGGACCGGCACATCCTTCTGTAAAGGTCAGGCTGCACCTGCATGCTTTAATAGAGGAGATGAGAGTCAAGTCTGTTGGATGAAGGTCTAGTTACGTTTTTTTATGAACCAGCAAACAGAATAAAAGCAAATTAGTTAAAAAGTCAAACCAACAGGGTGTCAAATAAATTTCTTTATCAAAAGATTTTTATCAAACTTTTAGTGCGTCTCCGCTTTCTGCAAACTTTTTTATAATTTCATTGGTTCTCGCATGTCCCGTCACCTGTTTTATCGCATGCAATGAATTTATGAAAATGTGACGCACTAAAATACAACAAAAATAGTGCAATAATGTCAAATGTAAAGAAAACAATAACTGAAAATAATGAAAATCTTTCTCTCTCATCCCTCCATCAGTTGTGAGTCTCTCCAGCGTGAATAGCTTGATTGACAGGTCAGAGATCAAGATAAATATCTCTACAGTCCCGATACCCCACATCCCCTGGTCTCACTCAGGTCGTTTCTTCTTGAGCTCGGCCTTGACAAAACCGCCCCCGCCCCACCACCCTGTCATCGCTCTGGAACAAGTGCGTTCAGGATGAGCGAGCGGGGCTGAGCTTCTGAAATGAGGGATGAGACACAGAGGGGAAAAGAATGTCTCGCCACACTCGTTCCTCCCGCAGGGATTCGGCTCTGAGCGACTCGTTGGCGGTACTGATCTCTGCTTCCTGTTTTCACTGTTTCTCTTTTTATGGGGGATTAACGGAATACGGGGGAGCAATAATTCAGGATCAAGGTGAACTGAGAGTGAGAGAGAGATAGGCTGACATACTGAATCTCCAGGAACAAATCGTAAATTAGCCATTGATTTCCTTTCGGTGTGATAAAGACACAAAGCACATGCACAAACAAACATCTCACTGTGAAGACCAACACACACTTCTGCTGTCTTGCATTCAGAAAATTAGCTTCGTTTGGACATTTTTAATTAATTAAACTTTGTATCAATCAGGCAGTGACAGATAATAGATCAAGCCTGTTGGTTCAATCGTTTTCTTTTTTCAATTTATTCAATGTCTGATGTAAAGTTACAGTTTACGAAGCAAGATTCCAAAGCAATAAAATGTGGAGAGCGCCACAGTTTTCTCAAACTGTTTACAAGCTCTCAGCAAGTGCTTCATCAAACCACAAACACAGTTCTCTGCTCCAAAGACTCATTATATTATCTGAGAAAATTCAACAATTTCTATGTTTTTGATCTTTCTGTCTGCAGACGATTGCTGTGTGAAGTTCGAGGGGGGCCTCGGGAAGTTACGCTAACATTCGTAACCAACAAACACGAATATTTGTGAGCCTGGACAACAAAACCAGTCTTATGGGTCAATTTTTTGAAATTGAGATTTTTACATAATCTGAAAGCTGATTAAATAAACTTTCTATAGATATATGAGTTGTTAAAATAGGACAATATCTGGCTGAGATACAACCGTTTAAAACTCGGGAATCTGAGAGCGCAAAAAAATCAAAATATTGAGAAAATTGCCTTTGAAGTTGTTAATCAGGGGCACTGTGGCAGACCATCCACTCACAAAAATAAAGTTTTTATATAGAAAAATCGATAATTTTGACCCACACAATGTATTTTTGTCTTTTACTAAAAATGTTCCCGTGCTACTTAAGACTGGTTTTGTGATCCAGGGTCACATTTAAGAGGTAAAGTAACCCATACACAGATTAATACATTCACTCGGTCCATCCTTACTCCAAATGTCTAATCTCTCCTTTCCAGCTCCACTCTAAGACATCAGATGTGTTATTGGCAGAGAATTTTTTTCAAAAGAGCTCTAAATTCCCTGCAACAGATTCAGACCCATTATGGTGGATGTGCTGTGCATTTTTAAAGACCCACTGAATAGAGTACCGCACAGATGACGTAGGCTAACATGGAAGTTAGCGTCGAACTGGTTCCCTCGACCGAAAGCCTATGTATTTTTTTCCATAGACTTGCGATCTTCCAAAGGTTTGTGATGTTTACACGTTTTGTCTATCAACATCTTTACAGATTAACACAATATTTGCTATTTTTGAAGCCTAAATACAATCGGCAGAAGTAAAAAGCTAACATGATGCTATAAGCAGACTACACTACGGTCGTTCGATATTCACGTCACCACCACCAAATTTTATTAAAAACGTGTTCTCTGGTAAGTAGTCTTTGAATGAATATCCATTCCCTTACTGGAGATTTGTGCCCATGTTGCATTATTTGTGAGATTTATAGGGGCGAGGACGTCTAACGTCCCCGCCAAAGGATGAAGTCGCCATTTGCAACTTCTTAGCAACCGCCGTTTTTAAGACATTAAGATAAAGCTTTACAAAATCACGAGTGGGTTATATCTGGTATGTTTTATATGTCATAGATTAAAACGTGAAAATATTTAGATGTTAAAACCCATTAAACAAAAAATACTTTGGGGCGATGCAACCAGAAGTGCTAAAATGCTAACGTCTTTCAAAAAAGTGCTGGGTTGCATGCCGGTTGCATGCCGGTTGTGTAAAATATGGACAAACCCAACCATGAGTTTAAATTAACATATTAAATGTCCAAATGGGTTAAAACAACCAAACATTTTGGTTAGACACAACCCAGCAGAGCTTAACTTAAACCCAACTGTTGGGTTTATCCATATTTTATCCAATCATGGGTTGAAACAACCCAGCAATTTTACATGCCTGGTCCATCTTTATACATTTAAGTCTCTTACTGTATGTGCTTCTTCACATGTGTAGTGCTATTTATGTAGCATGTGAAGCTGCAGCCTATGTAGTGCACTTCAAAGCAGTCACTTGTAAGATTCCGTTTCAATTAGGATGGCGATAAGGCAGCTAATAAGGCAGCTTTCCGTGGTTTCGAACGGACTGTAAATGAACAGCGTGGGTACGTGTGCGTGTCACATTTGCTTTTCATTCGCTGTTATAAGGTTGGGAAATGAGATGCATTTAAGTGATGTCACACGCTGTGCCCGGGATGTATTCAATATCGCCCCACGTTATGTAAGATTGCAGGATGGCTGTGTATGTGTGTGTGACCATTACACAGTTGGGGACCACAAACATGCTCTGAAGCCAAAATCAGAATGTGCGTAAAAGCACTGCAGGTATTTACGGCTCTTTAAACTAAAGACAGTAGGAGTCAGGGTGAATTTAAAAAGAAAGAATTAATTTGTAAAACCTAATAGATGATTTTACAATCTAAAAATGCGTAATCACATTGAATAAGCAAATTTGGTCTTTATCCGAATAAAATATGACAGGGTTAAAGGACCTGTATAGTAGCCTATACTGTAAACGTCCTTCAAAGTGTAAAGTTTATGTTCATTCAAAAATGAAAATTCATCAGATTTAAAATATTAAGATTCATTATGAAAATGACAATTCAATTATAAAGTATTATTTTATTTATTCATTATGTATCATATTAAACAATATTTATGACAATAGGCCAGTTTGCCTTTTGACATTATTTCTAAATCATCCCTTTTTGCTATAACCCTTTTGTACCTTGTGATATCTCGATATAGAAAAGCGCGGTAAAGCGCTGTAATCGCCATGTGATCCCTCTATAGTAGAGCATCTATCACTGACATTATCGCTCTTGAGCTCAGGGAGGCAGTTTCCTGGAGGAATTGCGACAATCATGGGTGCAGTGGTCCATTTAGTAGCTCTACAAGACGGTCACCTTTAGAATCGAAATGATGCCCGTCCGTAAAGTGCGGTTCAGTTTTCTCACAGAGGCATTGATAGACAGGTACATGCCATGAAACCGCTAATCTCTGATAGCACTGAGCCCCTGAGCTGCCAGCGGGCCCTCTGAACCCTCTCAATCCTCAATGAAGGGGAACAGGACATCAGAGAAAAGATGGTGTATGTGTGGGTATTTGTGTGATAGGTTAGGACGAATAAGATACTAGCTTTTATTTAATGTATTATTATTATTATAACGGTCATGTTTAAACATATTAAGATTGTCTAGAGAAAGAGGCAAAATCATAAAGGGGAGATTAGAATTACAAACAACTTGTCTAATGTGTCAGAGCATGCATGCTAACATGACAGGTCGCATATTCATGTTTTGGGGGGGTTGTAAATTTGTGGTCTTATTCTGTAATTTCACGTTTTTTTACCGTATTTCAAAAATATGTAATACAATTAAAAAACTGTAAAATTCTGTTCTTTACAGTGTAGCTGCTGGTCCACACAGCTTTGCAAAGCTGGTCTTCCAGCCTGGTCAAACTGGTGTTTAGCTGGTGGATTCAAGCCTGACCACCTCTGGGAGTTGCCTCTCCAAAACCAGCCTGCTTAACCCAACTAAAACTAGGCTGGGAGACCAGCTTAAACCAGCCAACCAGGTTAAGGCTGGTTTAAGATGATTTTTAACAGTAGGGGAAACATTTCCACACTAATTGTTGCATGTTTTGTTGCTGTCAGAAACCAGTTCTGATTTACAGTTCTGTGTGCAATATGCATCATCTGACTATGGCCGGTTTACGCATGTGTCATTTGAAGCCGAGACTTAGAAGAACATTGCTCACAATAATTTATGCTAACAATTAATCTGATAGGGTACAACCTGCACAACTGTGTCTACTTTGAAAGTTCACCAAAGGGTAAAGAGACATGCAGTTTTATATTAGCATATCCATGATTTGTTGTTGACGGGAAATTGCAAGCAGGTAAAGTAATTAGCTACAACTCCTCAGGTGGCAGAAACATGTTTTCACTACAGAGATTAGAAGAATAATGGAGTGCTTTCCTTCTCCATCTTGAGAAATTTATAGTCATACACATTCTGACATGTTTGCAACGCAGACCATAGCAATTCGTATCTTTTCTTTGTTTTTGATGATACATGACATTGATCATGTGAATCTTTTTTGCACTGTACAATCTGTAGGCTACTGGTCCCATATGACTCATTTTTTTGTCTTCCATATTTTGTTCATAATCATTGTCTACACTTCCTCATCATTTCACTGCCAAATGTGTCATTCTGCATGATTTCTCATCTCCTTCTTTTTTTTTGTTCTTTCTTTTTCTACACAGCACAGAGGAACACCCTAAAGTCTTTGACCTGTGGTGAAAAGAAGCAGCAGGTTTCGGAGTATTCATGAGGTTTGTATGGAAAGACCTGTGAGATTTCTACGGGTGGTGAAGCTTGTTAGTCTCAGCTATAACAATTCCATGGACAATCATCAGGAACTATCAATTTAAAGTGGTTTTCGAAGTCTTTATTATGTTTATGATGTTTATAAAAAGCTTGTAATGTTACATATTTCACCTGTGTTTTACACCATCATCTCGATTCTCAGAAAACAGGCTGTTGAGTTCTTGGCTCTGTGAAGTCCCTCCTTCCCGAAACGCTTTGATTGGTCAAGCTGAGCCAGTCTTTTGTGATTGGAATTGTAGGACCATCTTGTAGAGCTACTAAAGGGACCACTGCACCCATGATTGTCGCAATTCCTCAAGGAAACTGCCTCCCTGAGCTCAAGAGCGATAATGTCAGTGATAGATACTCTACTATAGAGGGATCAGATGGCGATTACAGCGCTTTACCGCACTTTTCTGTAGACCGCACGCAGACAGCAACAGGTCTGGGGAGAAAAATTGTTCCAGGTAATTTCGGTGGAAATGTGCTATTAGAGTGTGTGTTGAGATGTCCTGCCCATTACCCTCCGTGTTCCAGCGGGCAGGGTTAATGTAAATTTTGGCATTCATGATCACCCAGGAAAAAGTTTGCTGTAGTCCCAACGAGCCGTTCATTGTAGTCTTTGTGATTTCTGTTAAAGAAAATGTCTTCCTTTTGATTCCAGATGTTGTTTATGCTCAAACGGCTATACTACTCAAATTTAAAGAAATTAAATCTAAATCCCCCGGATGTACTGACCCTGTTAGCGCATATTCAACATCAAGACAACTTCTCAATGTATTTCCATCTGGAAGCTGATATTTACTCATCTGCCGCATTTACCTAAAACGTTGCATGTTGGATTTTGGAATCACACTCGGGAAGTGTGACATTTATTATTTGCTTTGAATCATACTTTAGTGTTGATTTAATATATCGCTGCTGTCCCTCTGAAACTTCATATCCATATTTTGTGATTTTTATTGTTATGTCACTGGGTTTTGCAAATCTTCGCCTTTATAAGGTTGTATCTGACATTTTTGTCAGAATTGAGTTCTCGTATTCTTTTTCTGTGACAACCTATTTACATTATTTTGTACTTTGGACTTTTTTTAGAAAACGAAAAAGTGTAGCCTATCTACACAGGGAAATGGAATGCAAAAACTTTATCTCAAAACTGCTCAGAAAGCAAATAGAAACGTATAATTCCTAGGCGATGAAATATCTAAAATGTATTAAAAATTGATTGCTAACATTGACAACACAGTATTTAATCATTTAAAAAATACAGTGTTTTCCATTTCTTGAGAAACAGCTAAATTTGACATCTGAGGTTTTAGTAGGACAGCGACAATATGCAAATTTGATTCTTAAAGTAAAATGACAAGCAACCCAATAAATAGCAAGACAATAAAATACCACAACAATAGTTTATATAAAATTCACTAACCGACTAGTAGGCCTAAATACAGGGTGGGTTGCACCAACAAGGTTTAAAGTAAATTTCTTTAGAGTTTAGAGCTAATCTAGGGTTTGCTGATCCTAGCTTTATTTTAATTCAAATTGAGTTGCACCACTTAATTTTAAACAGAGATTAACAAATCGTGGATTAAAACTGTAACCTGTATTTAAACCGTCATATGCGATAAAGTTTTGTCCGCCATTATGGATTTGCCGGTGTAACTAAACAGCAAACAGTGTTAAGGAAATAAACAGTTCGCGACTGGAGCAGACAATAATAGAGAACACACCACCCCAGCCCCCCCACCCCGGCCACAAAAATGGTGGAGGGCCGATGCAATCAAACTCTCACCCACCTCACGTCGACAGAACTGGTGGAAGGCCGATGTGAGCCGAAAACTCCAGGGCTTTTTTTGCTTCCCAGTCCACCCCTGGTCGTGCTCTGGGGCTGTGTGCGGCACCGCCGGCTGAGGTGCGTCTGTTCGGGACCGGGCCGGACCACAATTAAGACAGTGCGCCCACAATACCAGTGTCCCTGGTCACTGGTGCCGCTAAAATAACTACTCTTCTCAGGATATACGTCTTTTTCGTTTAATCACAGACGTTGTGCTTGTATGTATTGCATAAGAAAGCAGGACATCTTGAAACACATCACTGAAGCATGACGCTTGTTATCCTAACTGCGAGATGAATCAGAGTTTTAAAAAATGGAGCAACAGAATTAAGGTTAATCTAGGTTTAATGTAAAATTAAAACCTGGATCAAATGATATCTTAAATATAAACCTGATCATTTTTAAACAAGGTTTACAGTTTGGTGCAACAGAATTATTAAATACCGTGATTTAATCTAGATTTAAGTCTAATCCTTGTTGGTGCAACCCATGTAAATAAGGTCAAATTGAATGTATTGCCATTTCACTCATTAAACACTTGAATTAAAATAAAAACTTTTTCTCAGCCTCTCAATGTGAAGCTTTATTTGGATGTTTACACAATCCAAACATAGAAGAAACATTAAGGAAGCACTTCAATTATTGCTATGAGGTTCGTGTAATACAGCAGCACTCAGACTCAACGTACGATGTTTACTCCCTAAGAACACAAATACTCTTTCAAACTCCCTCTGTAGCAAAACCTGACATGTCCAACCCCAACGCTTGTCAAGAACATAAAGCAGAAAAAAGCAGTGTACCCGTACCGTCACTGAGCTTTTGGCCGAAAAGCATCGGATGCTACATATCATCCTAAATTGATTTCGCACATGAGACACAAAATCCACAATGTACACGTGCAGTTCAGAAAATGTGTGCATCTCACAGCTTTTCAGAAATAGAGATGGCATTTATTAAAGGTCAAATATTGTATATATTACTAAAGCAAGACACCTGAGCAACTCGCTGCCAAGGTTGGTTTGGATGGAGCGCATGTATTCGGACACCCAAACGAAGAGCGTCATTTCGGTTCTAGATGTTTCACCAGTCATTATAGTCACTGTTCTGACCTAACAATTTTATAAGGTCAGTGGCATAGGATGTGTGTGTGTGTGTGTGTGTGTGTGTGTGTGTGTGTGTGTGCGTGCGTGCGTGCGTGCGTGCGTGCGTGCGTGCGTGCGTGCGTGCGTGCGTGCGTGCGTGCGTGCGTGTGTGTGTGTGCACATTGGGCTCTATTGGCCCGTGTTTGTGTTGGCTGAATCTGGCCATGTTGGCCTCATTGAATTTTTCAGAGCTGGTCAATACAATCGCTCTCCCGTCACTGCGCCTCTTTATTTAGTTACAACACGTGTAAGACATACAATAGATTGATCTTTCGTATCCCTCCACACACACAAATAATTTTGGCACACGCTCACCAGGCTTCATTAAACTTTCCTTTGATAAATCACGTTAAATTACAACAGGCTGGTTACACACTTCATTGACTCGCCCTTCCAACACCGCCTATGTCATTGTGTGCTGACACACACACACACATGCGTTCTCTTTGTCATTAGGAACCCGAGTACATCCTCAACGGTAGAAACTTTCCTAAACACATTTTCAGGAATAGGATTCGCTTCCGTCATGCAACTCACAGCCCTGCGTTTTATTTATCGTTTAATTTAACTGTCGCAAACCGAAAAAAATTTGTTTAACCTGCCCACCCATCCCCTAAAATCATCAGACAGCAAATAATCTATCATCCCTTCAATCTCTCTCACACACTCTATCTATCTCGGCCATGGCACGCTGCCAGCCCTTATCAATAGCCCTCATTAAATCATGGTGCTGTGTGTCTGCCATGCCACATTAGGAACGAGAGACAGAAACGCAGCCTGACGTCTCCCTCTTTCCGCCCCGGAGGACGACGCTGAGCTTCCTCGCCGCCAAGAGAGACCAAAGTGTCAACTTTATTTACATTGTGATGGTGTTGAGGGCTTGAAAGTAGTTGGTTCTTTTAACAATGTTATATAGCCACAACAAGTACAAACAATTTTTTGTAACGTTTCTCTTTAAGTAAAACGGCAATTAAATTACAAAGTCGAGCTATGTTTACGATCTAACATGAATACAAGGTTCAAAATAAAGGTTCTTTAATGGCTCTTTCCTTGAGAACATTTATCTTTGTATATGAGAAAAAGTTAGTGATGTTATATTATCTTATGAGTTTTTCAGGGTTTCTGGGTTTTGTTCTTAAGAACTAGAGAAAAGATTTCTTTAAAAATGTGAATACTGTATACAGCCGCTGAAAAAAATAAGAGACCGCTCCAAAATTATTTTTAGGGTTAACTAGTGACAAAATTTCTTCCAAATTCCAATTTAAAAAATTGTATTGGCATTTATTGCAGAAATTAGAAATGGGACAAACCAGTCAAAATAAGAAGAAGATGCAATGTTTGCAGATCTTGAATACTCCAAAGAAAATAAGTTCATATTCATGTTTTTAATGAATATGACTAATGTTTTATATGTTTTTTAGGATCAGTTCATGAATATATGATGGAATAATATGCTTCTCTCTCTTTCACATTACTGTTGGGTGACTTTTATGTCCTTCCTAAGGTTTGTTTCTGTTGAAATTCAACTGACATTGGACTGGAATTGACACAATACATGCAGAAATGCTGATTAAAGAGAAAACTGGAGTGGTCTCAAGTATTTCCATGGCTGTATATTTCCTGTATTTTATATTGCACTGTATTTTACTGTATTAACCAGTTTGCTTTCCAATTGGACATTTATTTGTAAAACTGAAGAGATGAAAAACACAAAATAGATATTTTTACTAGATGAATCTTTCCTCGTAGACATTAATGAAATAAGACACGAGAACAAACTGAGAAGTTTCCTACTTCTTATAGACCCTAGTAATCTCACATGTGTCTCCCCTTTCAGTTTCAGAAGACATCCCAACAAGTTCAGATATGATTGCCGTTCTTCAATTCACCAAGTCTGCTTCAAATTCAAATTTCTCCACAAATTTGCCTAAAATCGAATCGCGTGGAGCGTATAAAGAGCATCATCTGAGCAATAGAAAGTTCTCCACACGCACTCACCTAGAGTTGGTCATGTCCGTTTGCCCTCCTTGGCTTTTTTCCAGACCCAGTTTGGTGAAGATTCCAACCAGGACCATAATGGCCACCACTCCGCAGATGATATACACAATCATGTGAGTGCGATCTCGATCCGGTTCCTCCTGAATGTCCGTAACCGGAGCCGCCGGCTTGCCTGTGTTGGCCCACACGGGCGTGTCGTAGTTGGAGCAGGACGTCTGGTCCAGACTGTGAACCTTGAACTGGCAGCAGAAGCGATAGTAGCAGGAACCGCAGCAGAACAGGTAGATTCCCGCGTTGCAGTTAAACGGCGGGTCCCATTGACCCATCACGTCGTAGTAACCCCAACAGCGGCTCCCGGACGACGGGGTTTGTTCATCCGCGTCTGACCGTGGGGTTGCCAGAGTGACCTCTGGGGCACCGGATGGAACAACCGTCCTGTTGGCGGTTTGCACACCTGTGCTCGCCGTGTTGGCTTTCTGGCTGCGAGAAACGCCGCTAAAAAGCAAAACGGCAGTCAAGACATTCAAAAACAAGAGTGATGTTGCCATCGTGAGCTTTTAGTAATCCCACAATGCGTAGAATGCAACAGCGCACAATACGGCCACAGGGGACACAGAAAAAGTTTAAAAGTTTGTTAAGTGAAGAGTTAAATGCCGACCGGTCAGTCGGTTCCTACAGCAAGCTGATACAGGGAACGAAGGTGGAGAAAGCTTTCCACGCCACTTCAGCGCACCACACGCTCGCCGCTGTCATCACTACATGCAGACTGAACAAGAGCGAGCGAGATTCCTCCCCGTTGGAGAGCCTCCAAATTTGCGGATCTCAACCTGAGACAAACTGTTTCTTGGCCCAAGAAATATCCAGCAACACAGTTGGTAAGCTTCCAGTTCAAAACCTCGTAGAAATCACGCTGACGTTAGAATCGAGCCGTATCCAAGATCTTTGTCCCATTAAACGGGGCGTTATGCCAGTGAGGAAAAGATCCCTCACGATACAGTTTAAAGATATTCCACAAGTCATTCTTGATGTTGCCCACTTTTCAGTTCACTCGGGAAAATATCAGCGCCACAGCTTTTGTTGACGGTCAAGGTGTCTTTCTTCTGCTCATTTCTGTATCCTGCAACGAAACAAAACACAAGTCTATCATACATTGTGTCATTTTAAAATGAATCTCCGCAAAAGATAATAATAATAATGTCTCTGTTGGTTTGCTATTCTCTTTTTAAACATCTCAGTGTGGTGAAATCTATTCTGCGTCTGAACGTTCAGCTGTAGCTCACAGTGAGCACTTTTGATCATGTATTCTCTCTTCACACACACACGCACAAAGCTTCTCTTCTACAAACACACTTGCTGTCCTCACAAGAAGAAAATATAGAAAATCCCTAACATTTCATTTGTTTATCCCAGACAGCAGTGACATTAAAAATGAACAAATGGAGACTTTTGCTGCGGTCTCTTGCTCTCAGATGTTTCTCCTGAGAAAAACACGTCTCACGTGTCCTCTCTAGGCTTTCAAAACACATCTCGACGACGTCACAAACTGTTTTCGAGGATTTTAATATTCCAACATTTCGAGTGAATCGTCTGAATCAAAACTCATCATCTGACGCGAAATGTCTGCAACACATCAACAATCAATCAGTTACACTGAAAGTAGTTTAGGAGAAGCATCTGAGACATGTTGATACTCGAATGAAAACGAAATCTCTAATACGTCTCCTGATCATCTCTGTGTCGCAAAATCTCCTCTGGGTGCGTTTTGTTTGGGGCCTCTTACTATTTTTGTTTTCCTGCTGTTCCAACTCTTTGCTTTGTTTCTAAATCTCTCTCTCACACACGCAGACGCTATAAACATTACTGCCCCTGTTTCTTCACTTTGAAACAAGGCACAACAACAATCGCTCCCAGGCACTCCAAAAGGCACAACACCACACCTAATCTCCCAACAGCCTGCAAAGCACCTGATGTAATCTCTCTCTCTCTCTCTCTCTCCCTCACTATGCCTCTATCTCCATGTGGACGCTGCAGAAGCTCAGAGCATCGTGCAGACATACACACGTCTCCGAATGCAACAGATCAGCTTCCTAACGGATGAAATGCTTCTGAAGCGTAGAATCTGAATCCATCGGCTTACCCACACGCTGTTTAGGAAAACAGGCATACTGTATATTGATATATGTATAGGATTGTTATAGATATATCGCTATATGTATGTGTTTTCACTGGAGGCTCTGGAGAAGTTCTCCTCAGAAAAAGAAAGGAACAAGTGACATTGGATGAGTGAGGAAGACCAACAGATGAAAGATATCATTTATTCTCCTCTTTTATCGTTCCAGTGCGCTCCCGTTTCTCCGTCTCCCAGTCTGCCAAGATTCCGTGTTCCTGGGATGCTGCGTTCCCGTGTGGAGTCAGGAAAGAATGATAGTGGCTTGCTCCCTCTCTCCCCCTCTCTCTCTCCCCCTCTCTCTCTCTCTCTCTCACTCACTCTGTCTCATGAGCGAATGAGCGTATCTCGTTTGCCGACTCCCCCCGCCTCTATTGCTCTCTCCCTCTCTTGTCATTGACACCTTTTCCTCTTTTGTCCCATGTTTTTAATCTCTCCGTTCAAAAATATTCCTCTTTTCCACCTTTCTGCGTTGCTCTTCCTGTTCTAGGTTTTTTTTATACATCTCGTGTCTTGATTCCCTTTTTCCTTGTGTTTACCTGCTCTCACCGTCTGCAGAACCTGTCATCCTTTTCTGCCTCAATTATCCATTGCGTCTCTCTCTCTCTCTCTCTCTCTCTCTCTCTCTCTCTCTCTCTCTCTCTCTCTCTCTCTCTCTCTCTCTCTCTCTCTCTCTCTCTCTTTCATACTGAAAATAAAATCCTGTGGTTCAACAGATGACTGCAGTAGCGTTCACTGAGACAGCAGGACACAGAGCTGTGTGTGTGTGTTTGTGGCATGTGTATGGCGCTCTTTTGGGGGTTTGGCAGAGATGATGGGCAGAACGCGGCGGGGGATTAAAGGAACGAGGGATTGTGGACGCAAGAGTGAAAGGAGGAATATGGACTGAGGAGAGAGGTGATATTAAAGTTCTGAGGATGGATGGATCTTTTTTGCACAAGCAAAATAGAACTATGAATATTTGGGGTCATTCTAATGAAGAGGTGTATTTTATTAAGTCAAAAATAGAAGTTTATTTTATTTCAACACCTGCATTCACGGTTTATCGGCATGCATGCTTCCCTTGAGTTGCTTTCTGACAAAATGATTATTACGAATGGGAAAAATCCTCCTCGTTATTTTAACATCTCGTCAGGACACTTTTGTTAATTTATTGATATTCACAACCACAATCTCTACCGCTGTGTAAACCTTTCCATGCACTTAACAAGTGTACTTAACCATCATCACTATTTGTCACGTTATAATGCGGCTGAAATATTTTCCTTGGAGGGATTTTTAATATGTTTAATTCTCATGAAAACCTTGTCAAAGCAAAATCCTTTATAAATAGGCGTTCATTTTCTTTTTATGCAAAGTATCATTTGTTTTCTTTTGGAATGAAATGTGACCTATTTATTGTCGGTTTTTATGAGATTTATCCATTGAGAGTTCAAATGAGGGAGCGGATTCATTTGCATATATGATCATGTTCTGGTTGCGGCTTTCGGTTGCCGGTGGGTCTGCAAGCTCTGAGTGCTGTTAAATATTTCTGACTTACTTAAACGGGCTTAGCTTACATCACTTACGTTTTCAAAAAACAGGCTGTGGTCTCAGTATCTGCCTCCTAACCCTTGTTATATTCCAAAACCAGTCTTTGTTTTTTTTTCAGCAGGTTTGTGGTGTGAATTATTGCTCTGGCGTGTCTCTCTGCGCCTCGGGAAAAAAACGGATGAATCCAGAGGTCTCGCGGGAGAAATAGGGGGCAATGAGCGCTCAGTCCGGAAGAAACTTATCTTTAATCATTTCCTATTCTCTCTCTCTCTCTCTCTCTCTCTCTCTCGCTCTCTTTCTCGCCCTCTGCGACCTTATCGTGCAATTTCTCTTCTAGATGGTTGGAAGTGGCCTTGGTTAAACCCCTGAGCTCATTTGCGTCCTCGCTCATCCGTCCATTTGCGTATCATCCAGGATCTGTGCGCTGCAGGTCTGTGATTTTGTATGCAAGGAACACGAGGGGTTTGCTGACTACAACAAAAACAAGCCGTGAGGATTTTGCCATGATTTAGAAACGAAATTATACGATTTAGAAACGACATGAAGCATCATTTAATGTGGTCACTGACAGGCTATTTGCAATCAGTGTAAATAGACACTCTGTAAAAGATATTAGGAAATCCTTAGCGGTGCTTTAATTGCCGGGGCTAAGCAGTTTTCTGACGGGGCTATAGCCCCAGCAAGCTGCCTCGTTCGCTCTGCCTATCTCTCTCCTTTTTGTTAGTCAGGAGCTGTCAGGTAATATCAATTATATTTGACTCTATGTAAAAAATAGAGATTAAGGTTGGAGTTGTTTTACCGTAGTAAGTCAAGGTGCAAACAGAGAAAAGCAGATCATGTGAGTAAAACAGAGTAAATGTTTAAGAGCAGGCGATGGGGAAAAGATTAAAATGCGTACATTCCCGAAAACCATAGTGAGAACTCGTCGAAGACAGTGAGAGGAATATTTACTACAAACGAAACCAAACCCTCACCCAAACCTTGATGATGAGCTGTGGCTGTTTTTCATATCTATTTGTGAGAACACTTCACCAAGCGTGAACACACATACACATATTCGATGTGGTGGTCATTCTATACAACCTATCGATTTGTGCCACAGGTCCAGATCTTGTTGCCCTTCCATTTAGGTCTGATCTCGTGTGCTGTATGGTTGTACAGGCAGAATGTAAAGGTCTAAAATCCTTCAGTTACAGTTTCTTCTCATTGAATACAGTGCCACCTTTTACTCCATAATGAGGAATACGTAAATATTTTACAAGGTCCAGGTGATAATTCATATGAATTTGTACGGTGTGAAATAATATAAAAATCAGTAGAAAAAAGCTACAAAGCCCTGCCCCTAACCCAAACTCGAAACCTATAACATTACTGGCACGAAAGCAAATGAAACTAAAAAGTACAAATGAGATATTATTACGGATTCATATAAATTAGCCATCTCGTAAAATAGTAACAATTTGATTTTGTCAGTGTTGTAGTCCAGACTAGCTCATTTGAGTCGAGTTCCCTGATATGGGAGACGATTTGATGTCAGCATTTAAACGTATTTTTCTGATTGTTTGCTCATCTCTAATACGTCTCTGAGATGTCTACTTAAAGATATCATATAGACATCCAGAAGATGTCTGTAAGATGTTTATGATTTAGAATGTTGAACTGCCTTTTCTAAGACGTTTTCCTTTAGCAGACATCTTACAGACGTACCTCAGGTTGGGTTTAAAAAAACCTAAACAAATCTTCAAGAACCAACTTAAGCCTTAACAAATAATATACTGTATGAGATTTGCGTCAATGTTATTTTTTCCACCAAACATTGAGTTCAATGAATGAGCTGGTCTCGACTACAACACAGGATTGTGTTGCCATAATACATAACATTACAGAAGTAAAACCTGTTGATTTGAACTTGCCATCCACCTGTGCATCATTTTCATCTCTACCTCAATCTTTCCCATCATGCATAGTTTCTGCATCCATTTCCTGTTTTTCCTCCATCATAAAAAGTCTTCTCAGTTTGTTTGTTTTGATTTGTGCGTCTGTGTGTTTCTATGACACATAATCCCTCTTGTTTTTTTTTTTCCCAGATACGTCTGTACAGATCCCCTGGCAAAGAGTGAGTGCATGAGATGGATTGATGGAGAGAGAGAGAGAGAGAATGCCTTCATAACCAAACTCCTCTCCCTCTCCTCCAAATAAGCTCATCTTTCCCTCCTGATCCCTCTATTTCCATCAGCTCAAGTCCCCAATCGCTTTATGCCGTCATTTCTCATCATTCTTTCTTTCTGCCGTTATATACTCTACCTATTTTTCCTCAATACCTCTGTTCTCTCTCTCTCTCTCTCTCTCTCTCTCTCTCTAGCCTCTTTGGGAGAGCAGAGGAAACTAAGAGACATTTAGGGACTGTTAGGGGTCAATCCCTCTTTGATCAGACCAATAATTTATTAAGACCATTAAAATATTTATCCAAGACAGACTAACTCAGTCATTATTCAACTAGCTAACGTCGTGGCTTCTTTAAGGGAAGTGAGGCATCCAGATGTGTGTATAATTCTTCAATGAGATGCATGTTTATAAAAACAGTGATTCTTTTTTGGTGTTGACAGTAACGTGGTGGAAGCTGTGAGCCTTAGCAACTTTCGTGTTTTGGTTTAAAGAGAACCAAATGTTCGTCACCCAGCAGGAGTCGATTTGCATACTAGAATGTTTACAATGCAACATCTTATTTGTCATTTGGTATAGCTGCTTTGCCGCATTTGGTTTACAAATGCTAATTTCTGTACTTATTTATCAGAGACATTTATCAAACACAAGATGTGTTAATCTGTTAATAGTGAGTTTGTAAATTGAAAGCTGTTTTTGCTGAATTTAGACGTTCACAATGATCGATATAGAAAGATAGAAACAATAAGAATAGGAATAAGAAATGTTAAAACAGTTAAAAAAACAGTTAAAACCTAATCACATAACTATAAAGATCGTTTTAAAAATAACTCTTAATTTAGGAAAACAAAACAATACCCACAGAGGAACGCTGTTGTTGGCATTATTTTCATTTTTTTATAAATATTGACAGCTTCGTTTGAGTTTAAAGGGCTTGTGTAAATTGTGCAACACGTGAGGTGAGAATAAACATAACATTATCATCTCATGTTGTGAAGGCTAATAAAGTTATTGTTATGATCTTTATAGTCCGTCCTTAGTGTGAACAGGTTTTTAGCAAATACAAAAAACATAGAGATTGTATGGGATTCATTTTTCACTGTTTTCCTCTACAAACCTAGTTTCGTGTCCCCACAGTGACCTGCCTGCGGGTCTGCTGGCTTAAAATTGTGCTCCTTGAAGGAAGAGGAATATCACAGTTGTCATGGTTCAAGGCATATCAAATAGGCTCTGCTGGAACACTGTCCTTACAGTCGAGAAACATTATTTTTTTATTTTTACATGCTTAATCTAAAATGCAAAAATGGTCTGGGGAGAGACAAATGTTCATGGTCTAAATTATGACCGGGCACAAAAAAACCCTTGACTAACAGTATAAGTGAAATGATATAAAAAATGTTTAACATGACCCCTATAGGCCTAACAAAGAGAGAAAGTGGCAGGAGATTCAAACTCATTCTTGAGATCCTCTAACGCACAAGGATGAAATTACAGCTCACATTTCAGGCGTCACAGAGAACGAGAGAGGTAGACGGAGGAAAAGAGAGAGAAGGTTTAACTCATGGTGAGGCAGATTTCCATGACAGCAGGAAGTATAAAATCCTTTATGATGTTCCTGCATCCTCATAGCTGGAACAGTAACACCCAATGAGACTGTGACCTAGAAACATGAGTTCCGGAAGAAAAAAATCGAATAGCACCACGCGATGAGCATAAAAAGACAATAATGCTTCTGATTCGAGATAATTCCACACATCCAGATGTTCAAGATTTGCCTTCCATGAACAGTTAAAAATTTCCTGAAGTTTAATAACAGGTTTGCATCATACTAAATTTAACCTCAATAAACTGACCATTTGTTGAAAATTATTCAGAAGGTGCAAATGTTACATATTTTAGCCCTGGGTATATGGACTCATTAAATGTTGTATAATGCTTTAACTGTCATGCCGTCTGTCTGTTGAGCTCGGAGAGGGAGCCATATCCTATCCGTGGTTGCCAAAACAAGGTTTGCTTCTTGCTGTGGTTGTCACTGCTTCACAGAGTGAGATACTCGTTCCCATTTCATACAGCAGAGTAAATGGCAGAAAATGTCAAATCCAGCTCAATTACTGGTGAAGCAAAGCATCCTGGGATAGAAGCTGGAAATGGCTGTCAGATGCCATTTGGGTTTGTCTTATTTTAAAATGATGAGGTCTATTTTAGTGCCTACTACCTGGGAGACAGCAGAAGAGTGTGACAGAGGGGAACGTCAGACGTGGCATCACTTAGTTTACACGGCAAAAAAAATGAATCAATTTGTAGCGCCTTGTTTCAGCCATCATCTGCGTCTCAGCAGCTGCTGCACATATAATGACAGACAGCTGTACAGACTGAAGTGAATCCCTACAATGATGCAATTAATGTTAAACGAAAAATAAAGGTTCCTTTGAATGCATAAAGGTAAATGATGCTTATTATTTTCCAGATATTTAAGAAGCAGGGTGTCTCATTTATAGCTCAGAAGATATGATGCCGTTATCAGTTGTTTTTATTAAAGTATTAAGTATTATTCTTAGATGTTTCTCCTAAAATAGCTTATAGGAGAAATGAAAAAAGAAACAAATGAGAAAATTAAAATACTGTACATGTACTTTAAAAAGTTTAACGGTGATTTCAAGAATTTAGTCAATTTTAAAGCTGTGAAATCAATGCAGTTTAAATTCAGTAAATGTATGTAAAAATAAGTAAATCTAAGTAACTAAAAATATAATTTGTTAATTAAATACTTATTTCTTTTGATTAAATAAGCTTAAATAATATATGTACATTTTTGAGAAATTAACTGTTGGATTTTTCATTTTAAAAAGCTATGTCCCGCTGAAAAAATCACTTAAATTAAAAAAATATTTTTAAAGATTTTATTAGGTTAAAATAGCTGTTTATTTTTGTGACACTTCCTTTCTTTTTAAGTGTATATGGAGGTGTAAAACAAATGTAGATTGTAGAAGTAAAATCATTTGGATTTTGGTAAATTTGATGAGAAATGTTTGAGTTCATATTGAAATCTCGACTTTATAACAATATTGAAGATTTTTTTTGACAATTTGACATGGTTGAAATATCTTCTAAAACTCTAATGGAGACATTTGTGAGATTTCTGGATCTGTTTCTCAGAAGAAATGTCTAAAACAATGGAGACTTTAGTTTCCATTTACTCTCCTTTTAATATCATTATGTACAGGAAAAATAATTGAGATATTGAAGTGATCCCATTTGTGATTTTTCTTCAAGGGAAATTTGTCTTGGTCAGTATTGAGAAAATAAAACTTTAAAAGGTTATATGAATATAAACAAGCACTGCAAACATTTTCTTATAACATGTTTCTTGGTCTTGTTTTGCAGTGTAAATAGGAAAACAAGACAAATTTGGCAAAAATTTTGACAAAACCGCACAAAAGAATGAAGCTTGCTTTTAGAAAAATGCATCTTGAATATAAATACATTTCGTCCTGCGGCATGATTGATTTTCCTCCCATGATCTGACGCATAAGACAAAATACACTTAGGCTATATCCAATACACATTTTCTAAAAAAAAGATTTAATACATCAGGCAGTAAAATTGATCTTGTTTCAAGAATGTTTCTATATTCAAACAGCACAGAAAAACACATGATTTTTGGCAGCGAGGAATAAGAAACAATATACATACATAATCCAAATCTATGGCCGACCAGAGCAGGAATTGAAAACAGACCCTGAATTGCAATCAGCAATGTGTCTTTAAAATGAATTGAGAGGTTAACACGAGTTGACAAGTTGATAAAACCTGAGTGCTATGCAGCGGGCCGACATCACTTTACATTCACAAAGCCACCGTGGATCCAAAGTCAACATGGGAGCTCAACAGCATTGAGCTTCTGTCTTTGCTTCAGCTCCCCATTAATCAAGTCAATCAATCAATTCATCAATTAAGTACATCACCATGGTTACCCGAGGTCCCTGAGGGCCAGAACAACCTTGTTGGATCCCCTGAGTGATGCTAAACCGTAGAGTAACAAAATCTCTAAGCAAACTATAGCAATTGTTGAGCCCACTTTGAGGGTAAATTGATCACAAAGCTGTTAAACATCTGTTGCTGTGGCAATGTCAAGGGACACAGCGTTGCGAGTATTATGGATGTATTATTTTCTCGCTCGTCTTGTAATTGCTAGCACAGCATGACATCTATTCCAATTTGCACTGTAACACAATAGTGTCAAACAATGTCTTCAGGAATTTAAGTGTCAATTGTACAAATAAATAAATATACAGCGAATCGGAGACAAGCATTTGGTGTCCATTTAAAACAGTTGACCCTAATTATTCTAACCTGTTCACATACTTCACATATTTATTTATATTAAACATTGCTTTTGTACATTTGCAATAACCATATATTTAATATATTTCAAAAAAATTTGATTTCGATGACGTTTTAATTGTTAACATACTTTTCATATTTCTTTGTCCCTACTGTAAGTTCTAAAATGCATTTTCTAAAAAGCTGCTTTGCTCCAATGCAAAACTGTAAAAAAGCGCCATAGAAATCATTTTGAATTGAATAGGTGGCTTATTAACATTTTGGAACCAGTGTGCATCGGCCAACACTCTCTGTCCAGGTTCCCAACAGACAGTACTCAAGGTGAGTGATGATGTCATCAAATGTAGTTAAGCAGATGCTTTGCGTTTCGAGGCTGTGACGTGATATCCAGAAGGTGGCAGGTGCCCCATAAAGGCCAAAAGGTGTTTTCCTTCTCTGTGGCTGTGAAATGCCCTTGCTAGTATCCCAGCATGAAAAACCTGTTTAAAAAAACTCACTGAACCTTTTGTCTCATCTGTCATTCCTTTTTTCCATGTACAGTCCAACAGTGTGTGGAAAATGACTGCTAATAATATTTTGACAAGGCGAGGAGATACAAATGCCTACTAATGAAATGTTACTAAAATTCTATAGTGTCATGGTCTTGAACTCTATTCATAATTTGAAAAACAGAACAATAAAGACCAGAGGAGAAAAGAAATAAGACAAGAGCGACCGAAACCCAAAGTGTCTGTTTAGTTGAATTCACTGAGTCTAATTAATTTGTAACAGAAGCTTGAATTAATTATGGTTGAAAAGTGTCAAAGAGACTGACGGTCCCTAAAGATTCATTCTTTCAGCTTTTGTTAATGTGCAATTATATACTCTATAATATACTATCTCTCGCTCTCGCTCTCTCTCTCTTTCTCTCTCTCTCTCTCTCTCTCTCTCTCTCTCTCTCTCTCTCACACTAATTATAATATAAATAACTTTTCTCCCAAAATACATCTTTATTTCCTTCCTAATGTTTGTGTCTTGCTGTGTTGATTTTCTCTGGATTTGCTCTTTCTGTTTGGGCTCTGTAATTGGCCGCCTTTTATTTGTTTTAGTGCCTGAGTTCTCGCTTTTATTTGTTTTAGTGATGGTGTATTATTAGACACATTCAGCTAAATTAATGCAGTTTATTGAGAGAGTACATGGTATAGAAACAGATTATGTATGTGTGTGTGTGCGCGCGTGTGTGTGTGTGTCTGTGGATAAACAAATGGTTAAACTGTGGTTTATGGTAATCCCATGGCTCATTTTCATACAAATGCAACCAGTACACAACAAAGTGAATCTGTAAAGTATAACAACACATTTATACATTTCACATACACATACACATTTGAAAGAAAAGTTAACATAAATAAAAAATTCTGTCATCTTTAACTCACCCTTATGTCATTCAAAACATGTATATGACTCTTTCTTCTGTGGACCGCAAAAGAAGATATTTTCAGAAATGTCTCTGTGGCTTTGTGTCCATGTGATGGAAGTCAATGGAGATCACTCTTGTTTGGTTATCAGCGTTCTTTAAAATATCTTCTTTTGTGTTCTGCAGAAGAAATAAAGTCAAGCTGGCTTGGAATGACATGAGGGTGAATAAGTCATTTTCATTTTGTGTGAACTACCCTTAATACAACATCACCTGTAAAAACATTTGCGTTGAATTTCTCCAGCTTCCATCTCCAACTCCCTCTGAAACAGACAGAAGTACAGCAAATGTCAAGCAGTCGCTCAGGTGACACGATGCATCTATACTGATAGGACAGAAGATCCAGCATCGCTTCTTCATCAGGATGTTCATGTGCGTTGGACCCGCGCCCGTGTTGTCAGGCTCCCGCACTTAATGTTTGTAAATATGCTATTGGCTGCCAAAAGATTTTGGATTTGCTTCAGACGAACACTGCGGACTGACACAAGCTGTCTGCGTCTAGCAGTCGTGGAAAAGATCTGTTATTAGAAATTCAATTATTTTAAGCAGGGCCCATATTAAAAGCAGCGAATAGTGTGGCCACAAATATTTATCAGGACCTGTGATAAATTATCCACCGATGTGAGCGCTGTTAGAAGAAGCGAATCTCTTAGACACAGTTTGCTGTCTTTGATTTTACATAGCTCACATCCCTTACATGAGAAGGTCAGATGATCATTTTTACATTTTTACAATTTCACATACACCATTTATCATGATGCATTTATTTATAACATTGCTGTCCAATCTGTTTTATTTACTTCGGTTCTACTTGCATTGATTTCTGCATATTTCAAGTGCTCATTTTGAAGCCTGTCCTCCGAACTTCACTGAGGTTCGTCTAATTCCCAATTTCTCTCAGAGACTTCATCACAGCCTGAGGAATGACAACATGTTTTTAATGTTGCCTTGAGATTTAAGTGTTTTATCTCACGCAAGGAGGATTTGCTTCGAGAGAATTTCACAAGCTTATTTAGAACCGTCAATCGCGGCTCAGGTTTTATTTACAAGATCAAATATTCAGCAAAGATCATTTGAGGTAGATCGAAAGGATGCAAGGTCAACCTAAGATAAAAAGACTCAGGGATGCACGAAAAGGTAAAAAAGTCAATACACATATACAAATACACATGTTTTATAATGCAAATATAATTAAGAAGTCAAGTCAACAATTTTCATTGTTACAAAGCAGCTGTACATGAGACATATTGACTATAAGCAAAACATTAAAGTTTTACAAGTAAAAACAAACAAAGTGAACACACACAGAAAACAGACACGCACACGGGTTCATACACACCCACGTGCATAAAACATTACTCCACACACACAGAGCACAATTTACACACGCACTGACGCAAGCACGCACACACATATGCACGCACGCATCAGTTTTCTCTGCGGGCTTGTAGAGTTAGCCCGTGTTAATATGCTCAGAGCTCGGTTTCCTTAAAGCACAATTTCACACGGATCCTTTAGCAACATACAACATTTATAAAAATCTGTTTTCATTTGTATTTTTTGGGCTTTTGCATCACATTCATGACTCCGCCCACAATCAAATGCCATTGGTTCAAAATCCCGCTCCACATAACTACATTTATGCACACAAAGTAAAAGATTCTCAGATTTTCCAGTTCAAGTCTCACTTGTCCGTCTGGATCAGGCTGAATCTGTCTGCAGAAGACACGGCAACAGGAAGTTGAGAAAGCGACACATTACTAAGATTCGGTTTCCTTTTCATCTCTTTAGCGTCCAATCAGATCCTGTTATTTTCTCATTTGGCTCCTTGCATTCTGCCTACATACGTACACACACAAATGCGCACCTCGGTCTGCTTGCCTATCTCTCTCATACACACACCTTTGGCCCTGCCAAATGCGAAGCTTGAGATTAAATTTGACATGTGAAGAGAGAATCCAAATCTCAACTAGAATTTCCTCAACTGGCATTATTTCAAATGAGCTAAAGGCTCAAAGATATAAACATTACTTCAAATTAGGAACTGTGACGTCACAAAGAAGACTTGAGATTGCGTATAACCTGTAACCTGCCATATGATACTATTCAACTTCTATCTGCCTGTCTGTCTGTGCACGCCTATACCTTCTTGATTTGGCATGTTATTTGGTCAACATTTTTTGTTGGTCCTGGCAGTTTTGACAGAAATAAAGTTCTGACCTAATCCCAAACCCTAAATCTAACCATGACCCATCCATTAAGCCAGAGGAAAATAACAAGTTTGCCCCAGCATCTTGCAAGTTTGGTACATGCACAACTAACATAATGTAAAAAAAATTAAGTTGTGTTTCACTTTAATTCTTGCTGTTTCTTTATGAAGTTAAACATGCTGACTACGAAAACTCCTATTTTTTTTTACCATTGACGGTAATCAAAAAAATACCTCGCTAGTTGCACAAGATGTTGCCGGTGAGCTTTTGGGACGCCAGAGTCGGCATAGTAATTTACGGTCATATAACACTGTATGGGAAAAGGAGGATTTTTGGCCGGCAAATATGGGTGATTTTTAGATTTAAAAAAGTGATATATAAGCGATATGACAGATCCTCTTTACATTGCTGAGCACTTCGTTAAGACAAAACAACTCGATAGTGTTATACGACAGGAAATTAGTCTGCGGAAATTGTCCTCACGAACCAAGTTCCAGACGCAGTCACCCATCAACGCTTCATCCCACCTTCCCTGTGCTACAGAAATTTCTAGAATTTTCTGACAGTGACAATTGCAAAATAAATTTTTAAATATGCGAAAATTTTTACAGTTTTGTTTATTTGCAATATACCGATAAATCAAAACTTACTTGAGCTAAATATACACTAAAACATTGATACTACATGAAAATAAACATGACCACAATAATTAGCAGCTTAGAATTACAACTAACTATCAAAAGGTTGGGCGAAACAAAAATTTGTTAAACTGCGTAATTTTCCTAATTTTCTTCCCATATCTTCAATATCTCTATAAATTATTAGCAGAAGCTGACAACCAATAAAACCATTTTTACACACACACATTAGGTTTCTATACATTTTGGGGACTTTCCATAAGCGTAATGATTTTTATCTATTGCCCTTCCCGTAACCCAACCCCTAAAGATCATAGAAAACTTTCTGCATTTTTACATTTTCAAATAAACATCATTTAGTATGTTCGATAATCCATTTGAATTGTGGGGACGGCCATCGGTCCCCACAATGTAAGTGTGTGAGACTTTTACTATAATTGTGGGGATATTTGGACCCCATAGTGTATAAAACACACACACACCTTGAACTAAACAGCAGTCAAAATCATTTTGATTCTTTGTCTAAAGGTCAGTGTTTCCACCACTGCGCTGACCCACATAAATTCGGGCGAGTGTATCTACCATTATTCGGCTCTTAGGCAGTTGTCGCAAAAGAGCCAGTTTTCAAAGCTACTGACCCATATTACACTACACTACAACTGGATTTCAAAGAAAGTTGGAGTGCAGCGTTTTCTGATAATTCCCAAACTCTCCCGTCCATTAAATTTCAGGACTCCAAGAGGTCTGGTTTAAATCACCAACACTTACACACTGAACACACACAACAGCCCGTCAGAAAACCACAAGAATCCGTCTGCCTTTCTTTATTTCCCTCAGCCTGAAAATTCTCCCACTGTGGTCTGTCGCTTCCACACACACACACACTTGTATCATTTTCTATATAAAGTATGTCACATGACTCAACATTGTTAATTAATTTTAGTGCGTCTGTAACAAGCAGCAATTTTTCACCTTTATACATAGACACATGCAGTCTTTGGCGAGGCAAGCAGGTATTCTTAACGCTAACAAGAACAGAGTTATTTAAGGACCATTCAGTTCCTGACTGTCTGCTCTGTTAACACACACACAGACACTGGCACAGTCAGGTCCACATAGAGAAACATTTTTTTTGTTGAGGGCTGATAAATAGGTGGAATTGCATCACTGTGTGTCTATCTACCACTATTGTATTTTCGTCTCTGTCTGAAATAAAACATATAAACAAAATAAAACGAGATGATTGGCTTCTGTGTAATGTAGGTTTACCGCAGGTTAACCTGTGACCTAGAGGGTCTTCCAATGTTTGGACAAACATATTGCCAAACTGGCAACAGAGGAATTACTGTGGTTATGCATAAGTTCATCCATCAAGAAAAGTGGCCCTGGTGGTAATGGATTTTGTCAACTCAAAAAAAGCTCAAATAATATTTTTATATAAATAATTCATGTAAGTGCTTTAACATGAAAAAACATTTCTGCTTTTAAACTCTCTAAAATGTCTTATCCAATTACTCATTGTAAGTGCATTACAGTTCACATGTTTTCCCACGTTTTCACAAACTCACAGACGAGTCCAAACTATTTTCCCAGGGAATCAACTGTGATAAAGTTCAACTTGAATTCAAAACATTCTGCACTGATATATCCAGGCCTATACAGACTGAGATAATCCTGCAGGCTTTATTTATGTTTATACGCTGTGACGTCAGCAGCACATCTCACAAAGAGCGAGCTGACACCCGTCGTGATGAACTGTAACATCAAAGAATTCACTGAAGCGATGAGAGTTTCTGCTGAGGCCAGATACAGATTGAGAGTGTTTATGTGTGGTTGAGGACTAAAGATGGAGTGATGGGTAGAATGTGCATATCAGCAAAGAGATGCCACGGTTTATCATGGATCCACAGGAGGGAAACAGCCAGGGAGAAAATGATGCTGAGTAGGATTGTCCTAAGGTTGGAATGGTATGTCTGCATCCAACAGTGATGATATCGTATTCATGTATATTGTTTTGGAAGTACAAAAATGATGCAATATAAATAATGCATACACACTTCTGAAACAAAAATATATGGGAATATACTGGAAAACATAATGCAATAAATTTCAAAATACATTTCAATTGAAATCAAGTGCACTTCAATATATGAAAAGCAGCAAGTACTTCAAATGAAGAGACCATTCCAAATTTTCATTTAATCAGCATTTCTAGGTGTATTAACAAAATCAAACCTCGGGAGTGACAAAGTCATCCAACAGCAATGTGAAAGACTGACAGAATTACAAGACAAAAAACATCCAGGTTATCACTTAAAAAATCATTTTTTAACATATTTCTTTGCAGTATTTGAGGTCTGAAAAAACACAGAGCATATTTTCACCTGTTTCTCCAGTTTTTATTTTCTGCAAATTAATTCAAATAGAAACAATATTTTTATTTGAAAGTTGGGAGAAATATTAGTAGTTCACAGAATGAAACAAAAATGATCATTTCACCCAGGCAACCTTTGCGACCAAAAAAGCCATTTTGGGCCCTCTCCCACCAAATAAAATTCGTCTGGAGCCGCAAAATATATGTAACCTTTAAATTACAATAACACAGGTTATGATGCATGTACGGTAGTAGTTACCCAGTTGCACCACTAGGTGGCAATATAGTGCGATTTTTATAGTGCGTTTGAGCATGCATGGATTTTTCAGATAAGAATGTCCTTTAATTTGCGTCTTATGAAATTTGGACTAACAACGGTCAAAACAGTGTTTTGTTTTAGCGTGATGATTTGACAAAAAATTACTTGGGGCTTTTTGTAGTCTAGTTTTAATGAGAAACCAGGGGACCCCCTTGTTCATTATTTTAGACTTTATGAGGGGCCCCTTAAGCGCCCCAGCCCCTCCTCAATTCGAACCCTGAAAATAAGTCCTTGTGCTCATGTCCTTGTTGATTTTGTTGTCAAGATGAAGATCTTTTTCATAACGGACAATATAGTGCGATTTTTATTGTTTTTAGATGTTCGAAAATACATTTATACAAGTGAGAGTGTTGCCTGGCAATAGGAGAGTAGCGTTGCGGTGTTGCACGCACTGCTTTAGTTAGACTACAGCTTTTTCTGAGAACTTTTGTTTTGGCTTTTGGCTTTTGTTTTTGCGTCACAAGAGACCGCATACGGACATCACGCGTAAACATTATGAGAAGCGTGCTAGCCAGACAGGATTTAAACTATGCTGGCTAAAGACCTAAAAGTTTGTTAACCCCTTAACCGCTGCCTGCATCTGGGTTCTCTTCCTTGTCACTCCCCTGGCCGTGACATGTACGTTGTAATTTAACTTTAGAGTAAAAATGCACATTTTTGGTAAATCACTAGAATTTGCTGAGTTTCTTCGTGCTATTAGCATGTACGGTATTCGGCTATATCATGTATTTGCTAATTTTACGAGTCCTGTTACTTTCAGTCTTGTTACTTATATAAAGAGTACTGCATCCATCTTCCACTTATAAACCTTGTAAAAAATGAAATTAAGTTACTTGAGATGGACCAATATTCATTTTCAATAGTTAAGTATGTGTGTTGTTAAAACAAGCAATACGCACCCATTCGATGGAATGGCCCTTAAACTATGCAAAATGTTTACACAAATGGCAAAAATGACAAATTGTAATGAAAGATCATTTCAAAATGTACTATAGTAATTTATTATCAGCATATAGGACCCAAAAACATACATGTGACAAAACAAGCCCCCACCATCCTATACATTGAGTGCATTTTTTCCAACATCTAAAAGTAGATCAATATAAATGCTTTTCTTTACACAGACACAGCTGTTATATTCATATGGTTGTAGATCAAAATACTCTATATGTGTTATTGATTTCACTCAAAAAACATCAACGGGCTCCCACATAAAACATCTGTACACACAGATGGAAGCTTTTGATATACTGTATGTCTTGTTTACGTGAGATATGAAGAGCTATTTAGAGAGAGACAGATACAATTTGCAATTATTTTGCATTTGTTTTTGCAAAGGCAAGTTGAATTGTTTTATTCTTCTGATGAATGACTGATTTAAACCTTGTAATAAACCTTCAGATACGATTTGACAGTGATTCAGAATCAGATCAGAATGATATCACAGCGACACATTGACAGTGAATATTGACTCATCTAAGTTTTTGCCGGAGGGCGGGACAGACAGCTGCTTAGTCCGACACATGGATGTCTGTGATGTAACATGGTTGAGAAATGCAGAGAAACAGCTGTACATTTTACTAGCATGCGGCATGGGAAAAACAATATATGCTAGGACGTGTTCAAAAACGCAGACAGTCAAATAATGTGTTTTTGTTTGTTTATCCGTAAACTGTAGCCCGCAAGCAGATCTGAAGCAGACGAGCAGGGAAATCTAATGTTCAGCTTTCTCCAGGTATTATAAACTTCTCTCTGACTTTCATCAATGACCACTTTGTGTTGCTTTCTTCTCGCTCTGTATATAAATAAAAAGGGCCTACTGTCATTAATAATGTAATAAAACCTGAATGATTCATTGACACTCATATTCATTTTCAGTTAGAATTGCTCTAAAAAATCATTAACAACATTCTTGCCTTCATTTCTCTGACTTTGAGCAACTGGCCTCTGAGTGCATATTTGATTCACACAGCAAGAAGGGAAAGTAAAAACAGTCACTCTTTATGGTTGATGTGTATGACTTTTTCAATGACTGATTCATTGCGTTTTACCTTAGCGAATTTGCAAAGTGAATACGCAACAAAATGCATCTAGTGGCCAGAACATCCTCATATCCAACTATGTAAACCTTATTAATTTGCCCCTGTGCAAAAATATATTTTCCTTTATAGTAACTGTCAATATTAAATGATCTATTTACAGCGGCAGAAAAAATTATGAGACCATTTCAAAATAATTTTCAGTTTATAGGTACGTGTTTAGGCTAAATCAGGGGTCGGCAACCCGTGGCTCCTCTGCCCCCCTGCTGCTGCTCCCTGCAGTCTTTATAAGGCCCTGTTTATGCCTGGTATTAAGATGTGTTTTGGTCCATCGGATCACAAGTGGACGAAAGAGGCCATACTCATTTACACCCTCTACTGTAATCCGTCTATTTGGTCCACTTTTGACCATTCTGTCCTGATTTCTTCAAGAAATATCTGAAAAAGCAAATACATTTGTAAATGTGTATGCTTTTTCAGATATTTCATTCGAATAGACAAAATAAGTGCATGCAATGTAGGCTACGTATGAGCGCAAATAAAGATGACAGAAGAAACATACAGAGCAGAACACTGTATGCGTGTGTTAGAAATGGAATGGTGAGAAAACATTCTGCTTGGTACATTTTTCGTCTTTAACAAACAAGACTTTAATAAATAGACCAAAACAAAAACCCACGATGGGGTAGCAAGGACAGGACTAAATGATAAGACAGAACAAAACACTACCCACGTGGGGGCAAAAACAGGAGAACAAGAAACTAAATAAACAACACGACTGGCACTGAACTAAATAAACACAGCAACAAGACAGGGTAATTTAGACAAGGCTAGGAATACTTCACCAGGTTGTTGCACACGGCAAGACAGACAAGGCGTAGAAGCAAAACGAACGAGCACAGGACAGCAGACACAATAAGGGAACTAACAAAGAAGATAACAATGGGCAGGTGTGGGGAATGAGACACAGGCGGGAAGCTAAAGGAGGAAACGAGAGGGGAAGGGCCAAAGACGAGACCGGAGAGAGCGCATGTTATGTCAGAACCAACAATAACATGCCTCTCTCCACACAAAACATGAGGCTCTGTCATGATCCTGCCACCAGACCAAGAAAGACATGACATGATGAGGCAGAATCATGACAGTACATCTATGAAATAATTCAGGAGACAGTATTTTCAAAACGACGCTCCCAGTGGTCATTACAATATCATCAAATGTGTAAAAAAGAAAATGAGAGAACTTACCTTTGCTCTTCAAAAGATCCAAATGATGCAATTTCCTGTAAAAAAACTGAATTATAGAAATTCCCCAGTTTTAAGAGGGGGGGTTGATTAGGGTAACAGGACTGAGTGAAAACCTGTGGACACAACCAAAATTGTGTTTTTTATCTAAGATATTATATATATTTTTTAAATAAATGTGTTTGAAGCAAAAGTGAGATATGGGTACACAATGCAATTTTTTTTTTTTAAAGATTTTAATCATTATATTTTATAGTGTAGTGTTGGAGATGGGGACAAGCAATAAATGCTATTTTTCAGTGTTTTAGGTAGTTTGTATCTTTTAAATGTTGCAGCTGAAATTTGCAGTTAGATAAGTATGTAGGACATTTTGCTTAATAATCAAATGTATTTTTGTACATTTTACTTTTCATGCATATTTATACATATAAAGTCCTGGGGACAGAAATGTTCAATTAAATTAAATTATACTGCTAAACTTTTGAGAATTTGTATTTGCCAGTGGCAACACAGATCGTAAATGCCCAATATTTTGTGTTGCATGCATGCAGTTCTTTAAGACATAACAAAAAGTCTTTGGGATGTGCTAATCATGCTGTGTATTGTCTCAACAATGACATTAAGGTAACATTTTTCCATTTCCAGTTTCCAAAGAACGAAATGTCCATGCAGTGTGTTCTGCTAAAATCACACACGTATACATATTAAAACATGCATAAGCAAACGCTTGTTCACTGACCTTGAATGAGGTGAGGTCATGCTTATCTCTGGGCGATCCATATGGCTCCAGCCCTGCAGGGGTCGGCCTCGGGTCAATGTCACATGAGTGAATAAAAGACAAATGAAAATGAGGACAAATGAAACAGAACTTTAAGAAAAATAATCAGTGTTCGAATTATGTACAAGTACAAGCATCTGACCACATCACATGAATAAACATCCTTAAAATGTTGATGATCCATTAAAAGAGATCCACATGAGGGAGAGATTGAAATACATATTTCTTTATTTTTTGCAGTGACCATGCTATTAATCTTGCCGCTAGATTTTTTTATTTTGCATTGTGAATTTTTTGTTCACAAAAACAAATTTCTTAAGATTTTGCCTAGGTTTGTTGTTTCTTGCTGATATTTAGCTTATTGTAAAATCTCTTAAGCTTATTGATAACAAGAATAACACGTTTTTCAAACTTGTTTTTACTAATTTATTAAGATTTTCCTTTCCTTCTATTTTCCTTTTTTATTTATTTATTTTCTTGTCCTTTGGTTCTTGTTCTTTATTTTATTGTAATGCAGTGCTGTACCCTTTTTTTTGGAATATTAATAAAAAACTGCTAGGAGCGAGTGAGGGAGAGGTTGCGTCAAAGTCAATAGTGTCTGTCTGTACAGTGCTGCCAAATGCAGATGAGCGTTTTAAACGTGATTCATCTCCAGATAACGTAGATCAAGTACATGAAAATAATCCATATGAACCATTAATGCAGAATAAGAAAAACTAATGCCGTCCCTTTGGGTGAGAGCAGATGTATACCCTTCTCGTCAAAGTCGGAGCTCGTGTTTCCAGAATGGAGCGCAAAATAATCTCTGGGGAATGCAAACGTTTTCTGAGGGAAAGACAAATACTTTTAGGGAAACACAAACGTTTTGCAAAGCAAAGCAATTTTCTTGGGGAGAGCAAAATATTTAAAATATTTTTTTCCTATTTCCTATTTTTCTCACCACCAGTATGTCCCTTAGTGGCTCAGTACCGTCGCATCTCTTTTGACAATGTGATATAACATCGTACATAGAGAAAGACTTGAATATTAAAATTAAAGTTACTGTTGAGTTTTAAGATAAACGCTTTCAATATGGGAGGATCTGCACCTTGCAAGTGTCTCTCAGCACGACATCTCTGTCCGTACATTTCTTCATTGAACACTATGTGGCGCGCTTGAGCATGCATGGATTTTTCAGATAAGAATGACCTTTTAATTTGCGTCTTATGAATTTTGGACAAACAAGGGACAAAACAGTGTTTTGTTTTAGCGTGATGATTTGACAAAAAATTATATGGGGCTTTTAGTAGTCTAGTTTTAATGAGAAACCAGGGGACCCCCAAGTTCATTATTTTAGACTTTACGAGGGGCCCCTTAAGGGCCCCAGCCCCTCCTCAATTCGAACCCTGAAAATAAGTCCTTGTGCACATGTCCTTGTTGATTTTGTTGTCAAGATGAAGATCTTTTTCATACACTCACAATTATTTGAGGATTATTTGCAACCTAGCGTTTGGTTAAAAAGGGACAAACCCAACTGTTGGGTTAAATTAACCCCCCCCAAAAAAATATTTTTGACTTAACATCATAAAACAACCCAGCATTGGCGAATTTATAACCCAACGGTTGGGTTTGTCCCTTTTTCACCCAACGCTGGGTTGAAAATAACCCAGTATTTTTATTGCGAAAAGAAGAATAAGCCTAATAAATTATTTGTGCATAACAAAATGAATATTCATGAGGTAAGTCTATGCAAAATCGTCCCCACTTCTTTTCAAAACACATTATAGTGTACGGTGTGCACAAGACGACTGGACCGTGGGTGGCTGTAGCTGTACAGCTATTTCACATTCAGAATGTAAAGAGAAAAAGAGAAAGATGAAACAATATATTGGGAAAAAGATGGCATTTTACATTGCGAAAGTGCGTGTCAGTGAGTTCCAAAAAACCTCTCAAGAATCTGACAAGTCATCAGAGATTGAAGTGACAGACAAGAGATGAAAGAGATGGATGGAGAGATATTAGAAGATGAGACACAAATACATGCACTGAAGCATGCGATTCCGAGCTCTCGTTTTTCTCATTTCATCTCATTCAATTCATCTATGACAGAGAGGGGGATTCAATCTTCTTACGAAACCATAACTGACAGTCAGTCAGACAACATGACCCAGCTGGCTCTAAGGAAGATCTTCAAGAAGAACCAAAGCAGATGACCCACTTAGAATGGGACCCCCTTTCCTTCACTAAACCATCCCCTAAATTTTCTTTATTTCGCTGCATTCGACCCACTTGTGAGAATGCTATGAATGTCATGATCAAATGCCAAATAAGTTCTTCATCATATCAGATGATGACATTTCTTAGGAAACCGCACAAATGACAAAGTGTAACAGGTCTGACATGCATTTAGCATAATAAGACTCGTAGGTCTCTATGTAGGGATTATGTTTGGGTTAAACCGCCTACTTCTATTTTAAGACGTTCCCGTAAAACCTTTCTGGGTCGTGTTGAAGTGTGCTCCAAGACTTGGGGATGTCAGATCGAGGGTTTGTCACAGTCATGACACACACATACACACACACACACACACACTTTGACCGTGTGTAAGATTCACAACGCCTCCACAGAGGTCACACCTCCCAGAGTGACAGCGCTAGCTAGAGAGAGCCAAGCCACAGCATGAATCAGTGCATGAGTGTGTAACAGGGTTGACTTTAAAGGGAGACGAAACATCAGATTGCAATGATGAAAATGTGTACAGGTTGATCTCGGATAACAGAGACATGGATTGGAAAGGTGTACAAAATCTAGTTCAAAATCTACTGAACACTGACTCATTCTTTATAATTCCGCATTATGGAATAATTCATCGAATCTATGAAATGAATCTATAAGGTAGTATGGGAAATGCTATGAAGTTAAATGTTTAACAAATCAAAGGTCCCAGACAGCACTAAAGATCTGGAAAACCTCTGCTTTGTAAAAAAACATCTAATAAACGTAGGAAAAGCAGTTTAACATATTCTAAATCATAGACATTAGATATCTTCTAAATGCCTATGACATCTGACAGAAAATGTCTCAGAGATGCATTGCAAATGCAAACACTCAAAAAATATGTGTAAGTAAATACAGACATCAAATAAACGTCTCTGAGATGTGCTATCAGAGATGTGTATCAACAATTATTTTCTTTGATTTATTATTTTAGTTGTACTAAGGGTTTTCCTTTTTACCAATAAATCAATCACAGAATCTCTTGTTTCAGTAGGATTTAATGGTGTTCTGTTGGTTTCCATCCGCCAAATAACATCCCACCAACAGAGCCCAACACATAACCAGTACAGACCCAAAGAGAACATGACGGTTCCTATTAAAAGCACTGCAATTCCCATTATAATCAATCTATTAGAATATCTGTTGTTTTCTATTGTTTTTTTTTCAGAAGTTTGAGAAATAAGGAAGTTCTGCAGTGTAATTTTTGTTGAACAGTCTGTGTTTAAAACTGACAACAAACAAGCCAGAGCAGGTGAAGTCTCTCTAATACGCTGAGATTTCATTACTGAGCTCAAATAGATGATGAAGTGATGTGTTTCGTACCCGTGTTGCCTCTTCCAGCTTCTGTTTGTGTGAATCATTTTGCCGCAGATCTGGAAGCACCACAGAGGCTGAACTGAGTAATCAGGAAAACGGAGGCGTTTTACTGTGTGACTGCGCCATCTTGTGTTTTCTAGTAGTAGTACACGGCTCAGATGCCACTTTTGCGCCTGCGTGTTGTGTATTTCGTTTTATTGCAACTGATTATTAGTTTTATGTGCATTATCTGAATGATAGTTATTATAGTTTTGATTTTAGCTTTATTTAGTTTTATTAATATTCAAAATGAGTTTTTATTTTTTGATGTTTAGTTTTTATGTTAATTTAAGTTAAAATGTTATGCTTTTGTCATTTTATGACTTTTATTTATTTTGTATGTTGCCATATACGATTAATATTTTTTTATTTTAGTTTTTTTTCAGTTCATTTCGGTTCATTTTTGAGGCAACATTTCAGTTTTTCCTTTAGTTAAGATTTTCCAATCATTTTTAGGTCAGTGTTTTATTTGATTTCAATGAACAGACACGTCTTCTAGTTTTAATTTTAGTAAACTAAAATAACCTTGATCTGAATTTAATATCTTTCTCTTGGTAGGAGTCATTATATTTTTATTCATAATGTTGGTGGTTTTAATACCAAATACCATTATTATTTATCTCATATATCGATTTATTACACGGCTCATTTGAATGCTTGATTCTGATTGGCCAGACGCGACATTCCAACCGCTCAAAACTAATAACACCCTGCAACCCGGATGCTGCAAATCATTTTGAGAGGGGCAGTTTAATATTACACAAAAATGTATTATAAATATGTCTTTTAATAACATATATGACATTATATTTACAAATGATTAAACCAATTTGCCTGTTCGTGACGTTTGAACGTCGTTTCTTACATTAAAACCGAAACTAAACGGCTTTTCCTCGCGGAAGGTCTGCATTCGGTAAAAATGAGCTAATAAAATATTTCAAGTTCACATGTTATGTCCAGTTCTTTTCTCATGTGGCAAGTAGCCGTGTAATAAGCCGGATAATGTACAAGCAGCCGGTTGTTATCGCGAAATAAGCCCCTGCTTATTTCTGCGATAACAACCGGCTGCATGTACATTATCCCTTACATGCCGGTTTTTAATTTTTTTTACTTGAAGTCATTTTATATTTTACTCTTTTATTCATTTAATTATCATGTGTCTTGCTGTTGTATTTTGATGTGTGTACTCTGGGCTTCATTCATACCAAGAAAATTCATTTTGTATGCATTCACACTTGGTGATAAAGCTCTTTCTGATACGTATTGTTTGGTTATCTTTTACAATTGTTTTAAGTTTATTTAGTTTCTATTAGGTTAAACTAAATAGATTTTTTTAATTCTGAAAAACACATCAGAACTGTCAAAGTTGTATTGATTTTTAAAAAACACTATTAAAAATACTGTAAAAAAATGTTGGACACAAATAAGAACACATCCCACTGTTTAATGCTGGTTATCTTTAATGAGAAGACTTCCATTAAAATATAAGTTTAAAAATAATTCAGTGCAGACGAGGGATTGCAACAATAAAATGAGCAGGTACAACATGAAACCAACAAAACAATACTCTCTGAATGAAACATACACACAACATACAAACATTTTCACTTGTGCCAAATAAACAGATTGAAATAAGGAGTATGTTAATAAATATCAATAGCAAAGCAACACGTCCATCCAAAATATAATATAATATCTTGACAGAAGCAGCAAACCTTCCTTTCACACTAATAAAAACTGTATTTGTTTCATAAAGTGTATATACTGTAATAGCATTCAGCTGGATAAATACAGAAGGGAGGAGGACATCCACAGATTAATTTTACTCGACAGAGTTATGATAAAAATGTTTCCTGTGCCCAAACTAGCATGATAAAGGCACAGATATGTACATTTCTCTGGATATTTAGGGCAAATGTATCAGTCATCTGAAAGAGTGCTAATCTGGGAATCCGACAATCATTTCAATCATGTTCAATAAGTATTTCACAGCAAAATATTATGCAAGACAGCCACATAGAACATATGTGCTTTTTTGTTATTAATTAAGTCATTTAGTTCAAATAAATAAACATTAGATGTTAAAAATTAAATTATTAGTCTTCTTTTGGCTTGACACTATTAATACATATAAATAAATGCAGGTTGTTGGGGAAAAACAACATTAATAAAGCATGATTTAAGGGGAATCAAAACAAGAGGGGAAAAAGTTGAATTGTCATTGAAAGTCAACTGAAAACTACAACAACTGACCTTTGCATGTGGTGGGCTGTAGAGATGCAAAAAAAGACACACAATAAAATAAAAACCATGGAAACTGAGAAGTCAATACTGCAAAAATATGCACCATCAGTGGTTTGGAAGGGTGACCCATAGGCTTGTGCATAAAACACATTTTAAACAAAACAGGAATGTCTTAGAATATTTGATCAACTATGAATGTTTAGATACAGTACATATTGGATTTTATTCATTAAGGAATACTCTCATGATGTATAAATATTTGTATATACAATGTAAATATTTGTCAACATTGTAATTTATGTTGGTGAAGATCGGCTGGTAGAGTATGGCACTAGCAATGCCAAAGTCGTAGGTTTGATCCCCATGGAATACACAAACTGATAGAATGTATAGCTTTGGATGAAAGTGTACACCAAATGCATAATGTAATTCTCTATTAATGAGGTTTCTGAGCCAACCTTCATTTACAACAGGCCAAATGTGTGTGTATAAACAACATGTGTGTGTGAATTGTTGCGTGTGTGTGATCAAAAGATGATCTAACTATGATTCTTTTGGCTGCTTATCACGTTCCCACCGGGAGGGGCAATGTGTATCGAGTCCAGGATTGGCCGCAGCACCTGGCCAAATGGCCTGAGAGAGAAAAAACAAAGAAAAAAAAAAAGAGCGAGAGAAAGAGAGGGAGCGTCAAGTCCTGCGAAAACTGTGAAAATCACAGATCTTCGTACATAAATTTTCAGCTTTTGAAATGTGACAGATGCAAATTGAGACAGCATTACAGTTATACAATAACAAACAGAACCTCACAAAAACATGTTCAGATCCAGATATATAAACAGTTAAAGCCTGCAATGTTAAGTTTTTTCTTTGCGTGGATTTAATGTACACTAAATAGAAACTAATGAGAAAGAATTACAGAAGGAAAGCATCTGTGTGTCTATGACCGTGTGTTTAGTATACTCACGTGGATAGCACCTCGGAGGGCAGATCTGTGATATAGGTGGGAATTTTATTGCCAGTCAGAAACTGGGCCACCTCATTAGTGAATGTGTTACAATTGTGTTCAAACAATCTGTACTTGTCCCCACTGCAGAAACAGATATAGAGAAAGAGATTTCAAACTTTCAAACTTCTGCAATTGGAAAAATGTGAATACTGCTTTTATTTGAAATAAACACTAGTCAAAGACACACAAACCTGTATGTTGTCTCTCCAAGAGAGGACAAATAGTCCATAAATATCTCTTCCGTCACCTCTGTATTACCTAACTCAACCACTGTATCTGGAGGTCCAAGCATCGTCCCGCCCTGTAACACACATACTGTACATGCTATAGCTCATGGTGTGCTTGTAGGCACCCCAAAACATTGCACACGTCTCTTATTCCTAAAAGAAATTGGTCAAAAACAATCTGTCAATATCCTCCATTCAAAGCCCGTCGTGTATGGCCATGGGCAATGTTAGCATATTTCAAAAAGCCTGGTAATATTCTGTACAGGGCTTTGAGGTGCTAAAAGTGTTGCTGTGTGCTGTAACTTTACCGGTGGGCAACTAGAGATCCCAGCACCACCGTAGAAGAATTCTTCTCCATACACCACTACAGATGTGTGCCTGCATTTAAATGTATTCACATAAAGACGACATAAAGAAAAAACATACAGCTATAATACTACATACACATTATGTAATTATATGCTGCATAATAATTGATTTCAATGTAATAAAACATATGTCACTTTAATCATAACATTTTAAATTCCTAAATAATTATTAATAGAATTACACATTATTAATTACGTATTTAAAGCAACCTACCAAATCCCATCTAGCTGTTTCCCTGTTGAGAAAAATAAAATTAAAATAATACAAATAATGGAAAATCTAGTAGCTAGGAAAAAAAGTTGTAATATTTGAATATTAATAATAACATATGTTATTAAGTATAGTGCAACAGAATATCGCTTTTGATACTGAAAAGGCTTTGAAACATTTTTAGAGTTATTTTTTTCGCTCTGCCATCATAATAATTAGAGAATAACATCATGTTCGTATTCTTTTTGTAACGCATGACATTTTTTATAAAACACTACAATCAGTTTATCCTTAATAAATGGACATTTTGAGGGCATGGGAATGCATTTTGCGTCCTCCAGTCAACTGTGCATCATCCCCGGCCTACATTTACCCACAGTCGAGGCCACCAAGGCCCAGGCGCGATTTATAAATCTTACTAAAGCGAAGGATTAATTATTCAAATCTCTCAGCCAAGCCTGTGTAATCGGATGGTAACAACAAAACGTCACCACAACATAATGAATATCCAAATATTAAGTAGCCTTCATCATAATGTAGCCAATCAACATCAACGTTACCTTATCCATGTTCTTACGAAGCAACAACGCCCACTTAACGCGCTCATGAACCTTCTTCATAGTAGGATTGTTAATTTCTCGACTCTTAGCTGCAGCGATCTCTAGCATCACTTACCTAACATTATCGGGCTGAGTTGTCGTGCCATCCCCCTCGACAAATCATAAATAAAGAGCTGCACTCCAAACGTCGAGTCGTTTTGATCCATGTCTGCGCTGAGTTGAATCCGGGTGGATTCTCAAGCCTGCCTTGAGGTAATAACGTAACCGGTTTACGATGTTCAAATGGTCACGACGGTCTAAAATCTCGATTCTGCAATATTCTTGCAAATCTATGATTTTTGTGAATCAAGAGCGTTAAGAATGCTGCATAAAATAAAAGGCAAAGATATTTGAAAAGGCCGGCAAGACAAATAGCCTCTGCCTTTCCAAGCCGCGATAAAGAAATGCATTAAGTTAACGGCGTAAGCAACAGCACCATCTAGTGTACATTCAAGTTATTGTTTTTTTTAGATTTAGATTTTAGATTTAGATTCAATTTATTGTCATTGCACATGTACGAAGGTACAAGGCAACGAAATGTGACCTCTGCATTTAACCCATCCAGTGTGTAGTGAACACACGTACCCCCGGAGCAGTGGGCAGCTATCACTGCAGCGCCCGGGGAGCAAGTAGGGGTAAGGTGCCTTGCTCAAGGGCACCTCAGTTGTTACCCGCCGGCCCTGGGAATCGAACCGGCAACCGAGTCCGACTCTCTAACCATTAGGCCACAACTGCCTAATATTTATCTCCTGTTGTATGAAATAACTGTTATTTTAGGTTTGGTATCTTTGAACTATCTTTAGTTGTAGTAGAAGTGCAACTTAAATTTCTATTTAAACGACTTGCATTGTTTTGTAGCCCCAATTTGAGATTTATTTTCACTGTACCCAGCAAGCAATAGCCTTCATTTCTCCGTCTCGGTTAACTACCCAGCTAACAATTTTTGGTTCCCAGAACGTTCCCCTAACGTTAGTTATTGGTTCCCAGAACGTTCTTTGCTAAGGTTCGTTTTTTAAACAGCACTATACCATTTCTAATCTCCACGAAAGTTTTCTTTACGGAAATAGAACGTTAGTACGGTGCGGAGCCCGTCTGGTCACCCCTCGGAGAAAAAAAAACAAGACCCGCAAATCCGTGGCCAGTTTTGTAATTCGTTCCCTCAGTTTAAAAATCCGTTCTCACAGATTCTAAAACTGTTCCCACAGTTTACAAAACCGTGCTCTTGGATTAATAAACTGTACCCACGAGTTTACAATCCGTGCTCTCGGTTTTGTAAACCGTCCCCTCAGTTTTTGAAATCTGTACCCACAAATTCATAATCTGTGCCCACGCTTTCGCAATCCGTGCGCACAGTTTTACAAACTGTAGCCTACTCGCGGAATTGAAGCCTCTGTCTGTCAACAGAACAAGCTCCTACAGGAACATTAACCAATATTGTATACGGTTTTATTTTATATTATATTATAAATTGTCTTAATGTGTTTACACACGAGCGCGTGGGTCTTGTTTTTTTTCTCCGAGGGGTGACCAGACGGGTTTAATTATTTTTTATTTAAAAACGCACAGATTTGAGAGTAAACTTATATTGGTTCCCAGAACGTTCCCCTAACGTTAGTTATTGGTTCGCAGAACGTTCTTTTCTAAGGTTCGTTTTTGATTCTCCACGAAAGTTTTCTTTACAGAAATAGAACGTTAGTTTCTGGTTCCCATAACGTTATATGGAAACCAAAAACTAACCTTAAAGAAACCATGAAACTTACGTTTTATTTCCGTAAAGACAACCAAAAACAAACCTTAAAAAGACTTTCTGGGAACCAGAAACTAACGTTTGGGGAACGTTAGAACGATAGCCTAAAATATTTTTCTCGGGTCCCCCGCATCAGTTATGAGTACATCCATGCTGTGTTTTTATCCATCGCTTATCTAATCTTATTAAAATAAGTCAAATACATCATCCCACAATATGGAGGATCAATGCATTAGATTCTTCTATTAGCCTAATAATTCATTTTTCATTACTGAAGTAGCCAAATTTTCGATTTAAACAGCACTATCCATTTCTATTAAACCACACTGTGTGTACTAAAGAAATACACATGGATTTGTGATATATTTTGGTATTTTCATTTAGCTTAACTAGTTTATTATTTTTCAGCCATAAGGGCACATTTATTAATTGAATTTGGTCAGTATAACATATATTAATATGATCTTAATTTCTGTATTACATGACACTGAAGTTGACCAGTTTTGACCATTTTTACCATAAAAAACAAAAAAAATAATCATCAGGGAACGTCATTTTCTGGTTGCAATAAAATAACCAAAAAATAACTACCAGAAAACGTTATTTTCTGGTTGCAAAAAATAATCAATAAATAACTCAACTCAACTCAACTTTATTTATATAGCGCTTTTACAATTTTCATTGTTACAAAGCAGCTGCACATGAGACACATTGACTACAAGCAAAACAATCAAAGTTGTACCTGCAAAAACAAGAAAAGTTTGAAAACACAGAAGACAGACACACCCACACACAGAACACGCACACGCACCAACACACACAGACACAGAGACACACACACACACGGATGCGCACGCACACACATACAACACACACACACACACACACACACACACGTACGTACACAGACAAGTACGCACACACACACACGCTCAGTGAGAGCACACATTTAGGATAAAGGAGAGAGAAGCACAGGTCAAATATAACAGATAATAAATTCCTATATGCAATATTAATTAAGTAAAACTTTAAAATTCTAAAGCAGCCCCCCCGGTCAGGCAGATAGTGCAAAAACAGTATGCAAACGGTGGCGAGGAACCCAAAACTCTAATCGAGAAAAAAAACCTCAGGAGAACCCAGGCGCAACCAGGGGATTCCAGTTCCCCTCTGGCAAAAGCTGCTGCCTCTGCACAAGCTCCAGAGAACTTGCACAACAAGGCTAAATAAAATAAATAAACTTAATAATAAAATAAATTATAGTTTAACCATCAGGGAACGTTATTTTCTGGTTATTTTTTAAAAAAAATCAGGGAACGTTACGGTCTGGTTATTTTCTGGTTGCAAAAATAACCAAAAAATATCAATTAGGGAACGTTATTTTCTGGTTATTTAAAAAAAACCTGCAACGTTCTGGGAACGTTATTTTCTAAATAAAACCTGAAAAGAACGTTCTTATAACGTTATTGTTTGGTTCCCCGAAAATTAACCAAAAACTAACGTTAGGTGAACCTTCTGTGTTTCCTGGTAGACGAGATATAGTCCGGCTATTAATAACCTACTTCTAGCCAAAATAATCTTAAATTTGGTTACATGTCGTTTTAGCCTAAATAACTTGTATGATGTATGATATTCCATCATGTAAGAAAAGTCAACAATGATTAAAATGTGCATGGTTTCATTTCTTTGACATGTTCTAAGACTGTGCGTAGCCACGATTTAGTTCGTATTCAGATCGGCTATTTGTAGCCAGCTTAGTCAAGACATGGTTCATTGTCGTTTTTGGCCAGTCAGTGCAGAGATTGTTGATGTATATCTCATCATGTTCAATGTGTGAATAATATCAGCAATATGCTTTTAGTCCACCCTGCGAAATCGAGGCAATTTAGTCTAATTTCAACGGTTTGCTTTTAGCCCTGATTCAGACCAGCAATGAGTGTAGCCAAAAAGAGTTAAAATTGTTTGTTATGACATCATCAAGTAAAAATGTAAAACATTTGAATTATACATAATTTATATTATATTTGCCCAAATATATTATAGCCCAAATTTTGCCTTGATTTAGACAAGACGTCAGGGTTGTGTTTGGACGGCTATTGGGCGTCTTTTAGACAAGAAATTGCTTGCTGGGTATTGTCATCCCTATTCTTATTCCCTACCCAGCTAGCACAAAGATCTGGAGATCTGGAAAACATCTGCTATGCTAAACATCTTATAAAGAGCAGTTTTACATCCAATCTAAAGACTTAAAAAACGATGCTTTGTTGAATCAGCGTATATTTCCTGTCACGTCTACCTAATTATAGAAATTGTTCCACTTTTCTACATTTTCTGCTGCGGACGTTAGTGGACTGTATTACATTATGGTAAGTGTGTTGTTGAACAGGTATAATTACTACAGTTTTGTTGGTAGCTGAAATCATGATCAAATAAACCGCAATTGTTTAAGAGTAACAGGAGAGGGGTGGGCGACGTGCGGGAAAGTTCGGGAATGATGCGCTGGGATTCTCTAGAAATCTGTTGTGCTTTTCTGTGGAATTCTGCTGGCGCTGATTCCGGGCAGGACTTGCCATTCGCTATCAGAGCACAGTACACTGTATTTCTCGGAAATGTATGTTATTGTGTAGGCTACGTTTTGGTTACACTTCTTTTTTTTAGCAGATTGCTGTCTAGGTCTTTACATCCACCCCTGCACGCGTCACCGACATTTACGTATAGCTTAAAAGTGACTCATCGCACTAATGCGCCGTTATCGCGTAGGGAAAGACCACCTTTTCCCGTCTTTCATTTCCATTTCTTGGCAAAAACAGTCGCGCTCCTTCGGCGGCGCGCGCGAACTCTCGTGGCTACCCGCGTGCGGTGCAGCGCAAAAGGGACGGACAGAGATGGGAGGGCGCGCGTGCGCAGAGCGTAAACGCGCTGGGTAAAGCCAGTGCGTACATGTGTCGCAGATTTTAAAACTCAGAGAGACCTGGAACAGCTGCGGACCCGCTGGTACACAGATAGCACAACTGGCTTTAAAGCAAGAAGATCTCTCTCCGAGTCTCCTCGCAGTAACTGTTACTTAGGCGCTGTTTCATCCCCGAAAGAGAAGGAAAGGACAGAGCCTATAAACTCTATTCGCGTCCTCTGCACTGGATGATCTCATAAACATGGAGCTGATATCAATAGGAGAGCAAGTGTTTGCCGTGGAGTCAATAACGAAAAAAAGGATAAGAAAGGTAAACAACGTAGCCAATGCTTATGAAAAATGCACTTTGTTCTCATCACGAAACGCAATGTATTGTGCATGCCCTGTTACTTTCTGTTTTGAAATGATAAATATCTCCAAAGTGCGGGGACAGTTTTCTTCTGTAGCCAGTTCAGCAATGAGTCACGAGTGAATAATACTTAAGCTTGCATAACATTTCGGAACTTTATCGTTGCATGTCGTGTGCAAACTGCAAAGCATAGCACGACTTTTAACTTGCTCTATTTTTACGCATCTTCTAAAGTTTGCGAATGTTGTACCCTCTGTCTTGAATCGCAAGCGCTGTAGATGGAGGGGGGGCTAAGAACGGAGCGCGTGTCATCATCGCCATCGATGCGCGTTTGGCTCGAAACATCGCAGCGTTTCGTAGCTACGCAGTTTATTTATACGCATGCAGGGTCAAGGGTAGGGGAAGATGATGATGGTTCTGCGCGAAGCACCCGCGTGGTTGTCAAAATAAAACAGCAACGGCAAATAAACAAGATTACAAATTGTTCAAACAGAATATATGTCGTGTTTATTAATAGACCACGCGCAAGCAAGTACCTCCAATTGGTAGGTGTTTTATTTGTTTATTATGATTTTGTGCCCGTTATAAAGCCAGATGTTGGCTGCTGTTGCAACGTACAGTAATAGCAAGTGATGATGGTGATGACTAAGATCATGACTAACACGGCATGTGCACGCGGGTTTCGTTTCGTACGCTCGGGCATGAGGGGGCAAAGACCGTCGCCGCTCCACTCGTTGCACAAAAATGTGAGTTGTTTACGCGTTTCCTTGGCCCCACCTATTTCCATCCCGTGAACGTTCCTGAAACCCGCTTTTTAAAGGCACTCACGAACTCACCCTAATGTGACATCACGCAGCGCTGCCGTTTTTATCCGAAATATTCTTCCCTGTCAAAACACTACTCAGCGCTCACAACTTAAAGAGACAGGCGCGCTTTGCAAATCCCCAGCATGCGCATCACGGATGTAGAATAGTGACGTATTTCTCCCTCTGAACTTTTAAAGTGAACGTGATCTTTTTTCGTCCCTGTCATTTCAGGGAAATGTGGAATATCTGCTGAAGTGGCAAGGATGGTCCCCTAAGTAAGTTTCAATAGAAAGTTTATTATTGGTCGTTTTATAAAAGACTATTCTTTTTACACGAACAACATTATGTGCATGCAAATCTCACTTGCCCAGGTCATATTTCACAAAAAATAAGATAATGGAAGAAAAAATGGTTACATAAAGAAGACTGTAAAATAAAAAAGCATGCATGAGAGTTTTAGCTGCATGCTGGTCCAATATTCTGATCTGACTGTCTGTGGGACTGACAGGTACAGCACCTGGGAACCAGAGGAAAACATACTGGACCCTCGTCTTGTCGTCGCCTACGAAGAAAAGTAAGTCATTCTCTGGTTACTAGAGGTTAATGATGGGAAAATGTGACAGAGATTCTTTTTATTGTCACTTTATTTACATTCCTCTTTTTTTAACAGAGAAGAGAAAGAAAGAGCTCTGGCTTATAAGAGAAAAGGGCTGAGACCTCGTCGGATTGTATTGCGGGTATGAGTTTCATCTTCATTTTTTATTTTTGTGAAGCAGTTTCTGTGATATTTGGGGTATTTCAATGTTTATTATTATAAATTATTTAAAAAGCTATAATGCATAAACTATAATGCATAATTTTTTCCTGAAACAATATTTGAGCTTTTGCGATAATGACCTAAGTACCAGGTCCACAACTGTTATATTGATTTGCAGTGTTGGGTGTAACTAGTTACTAAGTAATTAGTTACTGTAATTGAATTACTTTTCCCTTGAAAAAGTTAAGTAAGGCATTACTCTTATTTTTTCTGTAATTTAATTACAGTTACTTCTGATGTAATTCAACTAAATACTGTGTGTAATATATGTGTGTGCAATAGTTGAATTGACATCAAAATTCAAAGTCTAACTTTAATGTATAATTCTCACATTTGTAATACTTTGGTCAGTTAATAATACTACTTTATGTAGTTTTATATTATTTATTTGAATGAATTAAAAGAGCCGTTTCATTTCTATCCTTGAATCACTTAACTAATCAAGGTTGATATAGGATATAGAAAGTAATTAGTAATAAGTAATGACATACTTTTTCAGTATTGTACAGTATTCTAATTACAATATTGAATATGTAATTAGTAACTATTAAGTAACTGCCCAACACTGTTGATTTGTATATCAAATATCAAAGAATCAGATACAGATTCCAATATTTCCAAACATTCCAGTATTTCAAGAAATCGTTTTGTCATCATTTGCTTATTTTCAAACCAAGATGAGATCTCATCTTAAAAAGAGAGAATGTCCATGCTGGTCTATTCTATACAACAAGAGTGGATGGGGACCAGGGACTGACAAGCTGTAAAAGGAGAAAAAATCACCATAGAGTGAAGTCCTGTCCACTATATTTCATATCCAAAGCCATACAATAGATTTATGAGCAACAGACTGAAATTTTAGTTGCTAATTAATAGAAAGACTTAAATTCTACTTTAAAGTCATGGTCACCATGCACTTACATTGTATAGCAAGCACGTTCTGCTATAACTCCTTTTGTGTTCCAAAAAAGCAAAGTCATACATGTTTGAAATGGCATGATGGTGAGTCACTGACCACGTTTACATGGACAACAATAATCCGGTATTAACACGATTAAGACAAAACTCTGATTAAGAATGGACCATGTAAACAGAGCTTTTTGATTATCTTAATCCGTCTAAACTCATAATCGTTGTAAACACAAATCGAGTTAAGACGGGTGGAGTACTCCTATTTTAGTCGCATTATCGAAGTGCGGTATAGACATGTACACACCTTAATCGCACTATTACCGGCGCGTAGGAACTTTCGCGGCACTTTGCGACAGGTTACACACGCGCACGGCAGTGGACAGCCGTTTCGTTTTACGGCAAACAACATGGCTTCAAGCAAGAAAGCACATTTTTGGTCCGAACGGGAAACAAGAAAGATGCCAACAATTCTAGAAAATAAATGAAACACCAAAAACTGTATGTGGTACCATGGCAAAGACGAACTGTTTATTATGGAGGGAACGTCGAACGACGTCGCTTAGGGACGTAATGACGTATGCCATTAATCGAACTGTGTAGTGTAACATGTAAAACGGGAACATGAAAGGTATATTCTTAAAGCAACTCATGTAAACACCTTAATCGTAATATTACCTTACTCAGAATAAGGCAAATAATTTGATTACTGACGTACATGTAAACGTGGTCAATGAAAACCGATTTTAAATTGTTAAGTAAATCTTTATTTTTAGATTCGATGGACTAAAGTGTCCTAGAACCACTGCATTGGATCCGTAAAGCATTTTTATTTGTGACTGTTATTGGATTCAGTGTCCAAATTTTGCATAGCATCCACGGGGGGCTGTACTTGATTCTTTCCTCCTGTGACACAAGAAAAGCATATCAGTGGAGCCTTTTTGCATCATAACATGCAAACAATCAAAACAATTCATAAATATAAAATATACATATAGTAGCATGACAAGTTTTTGCAACCTCTGATAATCCTAACCTCCACCCTAACAGAACATCTACCCAATGGACCTACGAAGTGCCCACAAGGTTCTGGTAAAACCATCTCCAAGAATCCGTCTGTCACTTTCCCGTTCCGTGGAGATTGATCAGATCGGACGGCGCTGTAGAGTGGGCTACCGTCGCATAGAAAAACGCAGGTCCAGAATCACGGATGATGTTAAGCCTTTCCAGCAACTAACAAGAAGCCCAGTTTCTTCAAATGACTCTAGAGAGAAAGAGTGGGATAGAGACGAGGAAAATGAGCAGAAGAAAAAAAGAAAGATGACAAACAATGATGAAAACACAGACGTGAACCAGGACATTCCAAGTGGTAGGTGTTGTGTGGCATCGATACGACAACTGTTGCTAGGATACACTCATAATGTAGCATGTTCAGGGGTCATGAGAGCCTTGTGAAAAATATTGCAAAAAAAATCTGTGTTAAAGCGATGGTGACAAGTGTCTTAATAAGGTGTTTTTCCTGATTTTTTTTGTCAGGCCATGAGCTATCTGAGGGGTACAACTCTTCAACAGAACAAGAACCAATAATCACCGTCAGGAATACTGAGAACTGCCAGTCCAGTTTAGACCACAGTGCGAAGCTGACCGAGGACACTTGCCTCATGACAGGTCCAGTTTTAGGAGCAACAGATGGACTTGAAAACCGTAAAATCACCGAAACACAACTGACCGTCCCAGTCACAAACATTGCAGGGGGTGGCGACTCTGAACGGGTAGCACACGATGCAACAAACACTGACCAATCACTACAAAACAGTACCAACTTAGAAACGAAAGTGGAAGGTGTGCTTGACAAAATACAAAACAGACCTTCGGTTATCGAGGTACATATGAGTGCGAAACAGGAGATGATAAAAGAAACAAGTCAGTCAGACACTCCAGAGGTCGAGGATAAAAAAGAGATGGATGTTGAGGTCACGGAAGAATGTAAAACAACATTACAGGTCCCGACTGACCAGTCACAGGCTTCCTCCACCATCGCAGTGCATCCTGGGAAGGTAATTGTGACTAAGGTAACAATTAATTCCCTGACCGTGACCTTTAAAGAGGCCATGAGCACGGAAGGTTTTTTTAGCGACTGCGCACTTGAGTTGTAAGTTGACAAAGGGACCGTTGCAATAGATTTATGTAAATGCAGACAGGACCAGATCTTCTTAAGTATGTCCTTGTGTCATTGTAGTCAAGTATCTTTTGAAGGAGGACATTTCTGACTTTATTCAGTAATGCTCTAAGTGAAGAGTTCAGTAGCATGTAACAAAACCTTCCACATCTGTACCACTACTTATCCATCAGCAGGAGGTATTGCACTAACAGTGAGGAGGAAAAAACATTTAAGCTCAGAAACAAAACTACTGTTTTATTGCCTTGTCGTGCGACCAACCAGGTGGGAAAGAGAAAGGCCGCCTGGCTTTGTTTTCAGATATTCGTCTGCGCTCTCTTCTGAGGCCTTTGTGCATTTTTAAAGAGACCGTATTGGTTTACAATCACAACTGCTACAGCGGACGCTTTCGTAGAACTTGTTCTGAATCTGAACACAAGTGCGTTAGGTGTTGCTTTAAGCATGGCAGAAATCGAAGCAAAGACTAAATTATATGTTTTGGTCATGGTTGTAGTTGAACATGGCTTGTCAGATTTGTTGTTATACACCTACACTTTCTGCTTGTATTTACAGTTAATAAACTGGAGAAAATGTTGTGGGTGATCTTTCATTTATCTGTAAGTTACAGAATGAGAGGCTAGTAGAGAGACTGGCTTTAAAAAAATAAAAATAATGGATCGGTCTAGCGTGTTAGCCAGTACTAAATTATTACAAAACCAGCTGAATGTACATAATCCATTATTTTTAACCAACAATTTACATTGGTTAAAAGAAGGATCTATGATTTTCCTCATGAAAATACTCTTAGCTATTATATAAGCAACAATTTAAAAGCCTTTCTAAAGCACATTAACTACCTTATTTCACAATGGTACGCTTAAATTAACGATTTATAAACTGAGCCGTCGAACAGGTACAATGTGGTGATTTCAGCGGCATCTAGCGGTGACGTTGCGAATTGCAACCAGCGGCCCGCTCCCCCCTTTTGAAGCACCATGGCGGCTCTCACAGGACCAAGATGTCGCATTTTCACTTCTTTGCCGAAGGAACTAACAAATTTATGAAACACGTTCTGTAGAGCAGTTTGTCCGCTTAGGGCTACTGTAGAAACAACATGGTGAATTCCATGCAAAGGGACCCGCGGTGTATGTAGATAGAAGTAGCTCATTCTAAGGTAAGAAAAACATAACGCTTCATTATGTAAGGTCTTTATACACCTCTGAAGACATAGTTATGTTTATAATATTGCATTTCTGTCAATGGATCCTCCTTAATCTTACACACTGGTCCTTTAAATGAGCATTTTCATCAGACGCCTACATTTACTTTCAGCAATACCAGATATTTCAGACCGGTCAAAGTGTGGTATTTAGCAGGTTTGGAAGCAAAATTATTTGAGTAACGTATATTATGTGTGGAGAGCATGTATTCAACATCATAATCTCATTTTTTACGGAGGTGGCTTTTAGAGGGTTTTGAACTATTCAAATTCTTACACAATTGTCAAACCCCTTGGAGAATTGAGAACCACATAATCAGGCCATCTCCACAGTTTGTTTTATCACCTCTAGGATCATTTGCAGAAGCATTGGGCTGAATGTCAAGCATCTATGACAGCTGGCTGATGAGTCAACTATGATCAGCCTAACAGCCCTATATCACACATTTAGCAAACCAAACCCAAGAGCACTGCCATCTTTTACATTAATACAGGTGGCACACACCTTTATAAAACATGACTTTAAAAACACATTGCGGCCCGGTTTCAGACAAGGCTTAAAGCTAGTCCCAGACTAAACTGAATGTGTGACATGCATTAACTGAATGTAACTTGCCCAGAAATATCTTAAAATATATCAGTGCCATTGTTTTGTCTCAAGATGCACACCAGTAATGTATTCTTCGAAGGCATTTTAATAAAAGCGACATAAATATCTTAATTCAACTAAGACATAGTCCTGGTTTAAGCTAAGCCGTGTCTGTGAAATCGGCCTGCGTCCTTAATGCACTGTTCCCTGGGAATTAAAGCCACGACCTTGCATTACTGGCGATTAGGATACAATATTTTCAAGCCAAGTGAAGAAAAAAGGTTCAAGCCACGATGAAGCATCATATTAAAGAATATTCAGAATGTTCACCCAAAAATAAAATGATTTTTTAAATACTCAACCTCATCCCAGACATACTGTATGACCTCCTTGCAACCAGTAAAGAGTGCCAAAATTAAATGTGGCGATGCTTTGACTAATATGATTTAAAGTTATCAATGTAGGCTTGTTTTTGGGTTCACGCATAAGTTAAAATATTAAGTTTTTTCACACATATCTTTTGAACACACCTTGGTTGGGACATCAACAAGATGGGACCTATACATAAATTGACAATTATTATAAAAAAATGAATAGAAATACATGACAACACAAGGGTGAGTAAATTATGCAATTTAACAATTCGTTAATTAAACTATTCAGAAAACAACATATAAAAGACAAAAAAGAAATCTGTTATCTTAATTTTATTAAAAAAAATTGAAGTCCACAGTTTGGGTTTCCTTTGTACAGTACAAAATATTCAAATGAAACTCCCAAAGTTCAGAGCAAAGAAAATTCCAGAAGTACAGGAAAATTTGTGGAGCTGGAGAGAAAAGTACGAAAACAAAGTGGCACACTCCTTTTCCAGCGTTTCACTGTCAGACTGTTCATATGTGAAACGCTGTTCAATAGGACATTGGCAAGAGCAGATAAACTCCAGCAACACAACAGACACACACACACGCACGCACGCACGCACGCACACACACACACACACACAACTCTCTCATCCAAACTGTACAGACACACCTCCACTATCCTGAAGTCTTATAAGGAGTGCACGCATTCTGAGGGCAGGTGTGTGTCCATCCAACAACTTGTTCCGTTTCAGAAGCAGTGGTGTCCAATGGTTAGGCATTTCCAATATGGCATGAGATAAAATCCATTGGGCAGCAGAGCACACACACAAACCCAATCCCTCAACACTGTAATTTATATTACACTTGATAACCTAAATTTCCAAAAGGAATAACTCCCCATTTTAATAGGTATTAACAAAAATATATTCTATGTGAACTGTAGCAGTCTCTGGGAACACACACAAACAAAATCCTGATCATGACATGAAAAAGGTCGAATAAATAAAATGCAAAACTCAAAATTTACAAGGAAATATGCATGATGTTTAGATAATTATAATAACAATATAGGCATCACAACGTTTGAAATGTCCCACATTAATCTGTAAAACATATAACAGAGACTGGTACATGGTGAAATGATATAAAAAATCATTTGCGCTTAAATTTTATACCACTTCTAAAATCTTAAAAAATACCTCTTGGAAAAGGAAAGGACTTCCCTGGACCTGACATCGAAAATATTACTTGTGGCTGAGAAACAATCCTCTTTGTACACAACTGGCATAAAAAACAACTTCCGATTCACCCCAACACTTGTTTAATATTCGCTATCTCTCACGAGAGGGTCCATTTTTATTTCATTTATACTGAAAAATGCTAAATTCATCCCTGGAGTATAAAAAGCTAACACTGTACCTGGTTTAGGTTTAGTGAATTTTAGCATAACTATATGTCTAAAGGGTTGTGATTCATGGTCATGCCAAGGTCCTGGCCACTTGATGGAAGCATATCATTCGCTCCAGGTCCATGGAGTCCTGCCATGCCACTGAGCTGGGATAGCATGGCATTCTGATCGGCCCCAAACCCACTTGGGTCCTTAGAATTGTGCTGTGACTGTTGGGAAGGTGGAGGAGGCGGTGCCCTGCCCGAGTGGTGCTGCTGAAGGTGGCTGGGATGTGGAGAACCCGTCTGGGTCTGAGGCGAGATACGGTGGGGCGAGGGCTGTGGTTGTAAGCGTGGGGACGGACTCGAGTGTGGTGGCTGGGACTGGGGTCTTGGCGAGGGCTGAGGGGAACAGACCTGGTTGCTAAGAGAGGTTGGGAGCTGTTGACCCTGCAGGTGGGGCGATTGTGACATCTGTTGCTGCGGGCTCATGGGATTGTTTTGCTGTGCCGACGAGGCACCACTGAGATGTTGCTGCTGCTGAAGCATGCGCTGATGCAAGGCCTGCTGCAATAGTGCCTGTGACGTCTGAGGCCCAGGGCCTACCTGTGTGGGCAGTGGACCTCCTCCAGGGCCCATGTCAGGACCTTGGGATGCCGCATTTTGCTGCTGTTGCATGTGTAACTGGTGTTGCTGTTGAAGCCTCTGTTGCAAGGCGACTGCAGCTTGCTGTTGTGCATGGTTGCCTGGAAAATTCTGCTGCTGGCCAGGTTGTACCCCTGGTAATGGCTGGCCTCCTGGAGGAATTTGCATGTTACCTTGCTGACCCATGTAACCTTGCTGCTGTTGAAATGGAGCGTGATTGGCCATCTGTTGCTGCTGCTGTTGTTGTTGTTGTTGTTGCTGCTGCTGCTGCTGCTGTTGTTGTTGTTGCAACTGTAGTTGCCTTCTCATTACCAGCTCTCTGAACTGTGGATTCATGTTAGCCATAGTTGGAGCTCCCTGGCCTTGAATTCCTTGTTGCTGTTGTTGTTGCTGCTGTAAGGCAGTGACTTGCTGTTGCAACAGGGGCCGCTGTTGCATTTGCTGCTGTTGCATTTGTTGCTGCTGTATTTGCTGCTGCTGCTGTATTTGCTGCTGCTGCTGCTGTTGCATTTGTTGCTGCTGTATTTGTTGCTGCTGTTGGAGTTGAGTAAGTTGGGTCTGCATATTAGCACCCTGCCCAAGGTGCATGCCAGACTGAGGCATCCCACTATTGACACCAACATGTTGGGCTCCCATAGGTCCTGGCCCTCCCTGTGGTCCAGGAGGACCAGCTGTGCCTCCTTTATACTTGTGAACCCGTTGCTTGATAAACGCCGCCATTAGTTGTGGGTTAGAACGAAGAATGTTGAGTACTTGCTGCTGTTGCAAAGGAGAGCTTGGAGATCTCAGGGTCCTCAATAATTCCTGGAGGGCTCCCTGGGGCAGGTTGCCAGCGGCTGCCCCGCTTGCTATACCACTTTGCAGACCAGCCTGCACCATACTCATCAAGGCATTTCGATTTGGAATTTGTGGTTGTTGTTGTTGCTGCATTTGTTGCTGTTGTGGTGGTGGTTGTTGTTGCTGCTGTGGTGGTTGTGACTGCATTGTAACCATTCCTGGCTGACCCATCATGGCAGGTCTCGGCTGGGGTTGCATTCCCTGCCCTGCCCACTGTTGCTGCTGAGGCTGGAGTTGTGGGTTCATTCTCTGCTGCAGCTGCTGCAGCTGCATCTGTGGTGCCATCTGGCCTTGCACACTTGCCTGTTGAGCTTGCTGCTGCATGGCCCCAGCTCCCAACATCATTCCCTGAGGTCCTTGCGGCTGCTGTTGTTCCATCTGCGCCCTGTTCGCTGGCGTCTGTGCCTGCTGGGCTAACCCTTGTGCCCCTACCATGCCCATTCCAGGGTGGGTTACTCCCATCTGTCCTTGTGGTTGCTGATGGTGTGGGTGCTGTGGTATCATCCCAGCTTGCGCAGCCTGCCTTTGCAGCAACTGAACGTGTGCCATCTTCCGCTGTGCGTCTGCCACTTGCTGGATCTTCATGGCTATCTCTACAGCTGCAGCCGGGGGACCTGTGGGCTGCTGTTGTTGGGACATCGGTGCAGCACCTGGGTTGCTAGGGAGTTGCGGAGGAGTCGCAGGCCCAAGGCCTGGTTTACCCTGGGACTGTGGATTTGGGGAGGGACCTGTGGAATGGGGACCATATTGAGTGTGTGGATGTGGAAGTTGTCCTGCCTGTTGCTGGGGAACCATTTGCTGTTGCGGTGAGGTCATCATCCCGCTTGCACCTTGCATCTGTTGAAACTGGTGGTGGGTAGGATGCTGTTGAGGCTGCTGGGGAGTTCCAGCTGGGACTCCACCCACACCAGGCTGGGGCATAGATGGATGGTTCGGCGTCAGCTGCGTGGGTGTTTGAGGAGTTGCAGGCTGTGTTCCGACAGACGTAGGTGTGCTAGGGCCGGTTGCCCCATTGTTACCTGGTGAGGGAAGACTTCCAGGAGGCCCACCTCCACATGGTGGGGGCTGGCCTGCCCGTTGCATTGTGGCCATACGTCTACGCAGCATTTGCGCTTGCTGAAGCCTGTGCTGCAACTGCTGCTGACGAAGCTTGTGCTTGATGTTGAGACAGAAGGGCACAGGACACTTGTTTTCCTGGCAGTGTTTGGCGTGATAGCAGCATAGCGCAATGAGCTGTTTGCAGATTGGACAACCTCCATTGGTCTTTCGCTTGCAGCCCTTGGTATGTTGCACCACTCTCTTCATCTTCTGGCAGGACGGCAGTGAGCAGTTGGCATTGCGGCACTGACAGGCATGCACCAGTGACTGAATGCAGCGTTGGATGCTGAGACGTCTGGAGTCGCCGGGATTCTGATTGGAAGCTGCAGCTGGATTGTTGCTCTCATCGTCAAGACCGAGACCAAGTTTTTCCATCTTGTGCTCATGCCCCTTAGTGTTGTAGCAAGTGATGCAAAGATCATAATCCTACAGAAAGAAAAAAGAATATCAAATTTTATCCAGTTTTATTTTCCATTCAAGTACATTATTCATATTTGGCACCATCAGTCACACCTGATTCAATTTCTTACCTCACAAACAGTGCAGTGGAAGCGTGTCTCGACATGGTGCTTGCATTCATTGCAGGTATAGACAAACCGGTCCTGGCTCTGATTGTGCAGTTCTACCAGCATACACATGGAGCTCCATTTGGCCCGCCGCAAAGAGCTGAATTCAAGGTGCTTGTCACGCGCAAGCGTTAGGAAAGCATCTCGCCCGTCCATTAGGTCACAGGCCATCAGAGGGTCAAGGTCCAAAATGGGGGGAAGAGAATTGGCAGTGGGGCCAGCGATAAGACGGATGACAAAGAAGACCTTAAAAATAAGCAGGATGTCAACGTCTGTGACATGGGCCCCATGTATATTCATCACAAAGCCGTTGAAGCATTTTGAAGCAACATACCTCTTTGTGTTTCTCCATGGAGGCATAGAGCTTCTGGGAGAGATCATTGGAGACATTTGGCATGCCTGGTTTCTTTTTATTGGCTCGGCTCAGGCTGCTCTTGTTCTTGCTAGTCTTCTTGCTGTTCTTCTTTTTGGCATTTTTGCTGTCACCGCTGGTTGCCTACGTGGTCAAGAGAACAGTAAGCAATAGGTATTAAAGCACTAGGGTTAATTCTACCAACAACACACAAAAGTTAGGCCAAAAATGTATTTTCTGTAATACCAAGAAAGTGGATACGTACATCAATGCTTTCACTAGAAGTGTTGTTCTCCTCTCTCTTCCGTTCTTCCTCCTCCTGTTCCAGCTCTTTAATGCTCTCCTCCAACACATTAGGCCAAAAATCACCTTCAAAATACGGGAGCTCCTTCGCACTGGTCAGGCGGTCCTCTGTTGCCTGTTTAAAAATGTCCTGGGTGAGGGAGAGAGCGATGTTAAACATAGATGTTAATGTGAAGCATAAGGTAAAAAAACTGAAAACAAAACTTATGTGATTATGCGTCCTTATTAAACTGAATCTTGCTTGATATTAAAAGTAATTGATTTTAGTGATGACTCCAATGCTGTAATTGTGAGTGATATTTCAATAGCAGAAAGTAAATCAAGAGAAAACGAGAGGAAAAATTCCCTGTTGCAATACCTTATAGTCGTGTATAATTCTTTCTGCTACTGCTTTGTCAAGCATCTTCTTGTACCACTCCTGTAAGCGTTTGGGTTTGGGAATCTTCTGATCGGACGGATGGCAGTGGAAGATGTAGTCGTCGCCTTCACTTGGCGGGCAAGCCCAAATGTGACCAGTGACGAACCCCATTCTCTTAACATATTCCAAGTATCCAATGAGGATCTCATGATAAACTCCCGTCCTTAGGTGACGGGGCTGGAAAAAGTGCACGCTGTCTAGGTAGGAGATGTAGACGCGTCTGCAAAAGAGTAATTCGCCATGTTAAGTTGTGTTTCTTGAACCCTTTGACACACAGTCCACCATCATTTTAACTACTCTGTATGGTTGGGTTTATGTGTTCGGACCTTTGGTTGGGTGGAGGGCAGTCAGACCCGTACTCCTGCACATGCATTCCAAAGAAGCAGACTTCGGTTCCATCAATCTCCTCAAACGCAAAAAGAGCTTTTGTCCTGTATGGGAAGGACTCACACATCTCTCCGCTGTCTACAAACCTGCGAAAACAGTATTTTGTTGGTAAAGACATACCACTGATAGAAAAATGTGAATGTCACTTTAAAAACTAACTATTAATTTATCAATCTCAGGATCACATTCTTCTACAGATTGGCACCACAAAAAAACAATAACGACATTTTTCAGAATTTTAACTGAAGAAAGCATAATTCAACTTTTGAAAAAAGTTTATGTAATCAATGCATGCAATGTGATAGATTGATAGTTTAAAAAACAAGGGTTTATTATAGCTGAACTAATTCAGAATCCCAGCTTCAAATGACAAAAAACCCTGCAGAATGACTGCATGGTCTCTCACCTAGACTTCATGCCAGGTTTGACCTCTACCACTTTATCAGAGACGTGCACCACACGGACGGTGACATCACCGGATTCAGGATGAGGCTGGCGCTTCAGGAACTCGTTCACTCGTGTCTCCAAGAAGTTACCCAGCTTTGTCTGAGGAAGCCCTAGCATAAAGGTGCAAGGTGAAACAAGCATAATGACGTTTTAAATATCACACCTGTATTAACAGAATATAAAATGATAGTTCTTTAATACAGAAATGCAACGTAACAATCACTTTGCTGTTAAATTCGCTGTCAGTGCACGAAGGACTTGAAGTATTCTTCAGTATTTCTGTCTCTGCTTTTTTATATGTGCATGTATTTTGTTTCCCACCGGTCCGTCACCCACACACATTACAAACACATGAAGACACTCATTTACTTACTCTTTGCAGCATATTTGTTCTCTTTCCTGGTTGTATTGGCTTTTTTCAGACAACAGTCACACACAAAACTAATTGGATAAATGAGAGAAAGAATCAAGAACAGCACTGTGTTGAACACCTTTCACTGGCTATTCATTGAACACTTTCTTATATTCAAACAATTTTCAAGTCCAATTTAGGTGGAAAAGTCAAACTAGCTCACCCCGTCGGCCATATTGTTTCATTGTGAAGGACACATATCTGATGCATTTTTCGGCCGCAGTCAGTACATTCCATCAGCCTGCGGAGGAAGCGCGGAAAATGTAAACAAATCCATGACTAGCCTAAGACGTTTAAGGTAGCAAACTAAGATTTAATGGCTGGCTTATTTGTTTAGAGAAGACAAATAAGTGAAGGAAGTGAGCATACAATTCAGGGTCCAGAGTGTCGTTCTTCTTTCTTTGAAACTGGTCTTTGTTGATGGACCTGAGAAAAGAAAAGGAGGATGGCCCCAATCGAGCGGGTCACAAAAATGAATAAATGTTCACTGGTATCAAGATTATGCAAAAAGTAACTAAGATGAAAAAACACGTCTACAACGTTTAGACAATATACTCACGTTTGAGGCTGCGTTGGATCATCTCCCAGAGATACATTCTCCCCTTGGATTTCGTTGAAACACTTCTCACAGAAGTGGTACCTGTCAGCAAGAAGCCCATATTTGGGTGAACTAGACCGTTCGCCAAGAGCACAGCCAATCACAGTGAGGGCACGTGGAAGCAGTCACCAATCAGGGCAGGCCAGGAGAAGGCACACAGGAGAAGGCAGGTTCGTCGCCAGGAGCAGCCAATCATGAAGCAGGATTTTTGTGTGGGCAGATTGATTGATTGGTTGCGTGTAAATTTCGGAGCGGATGATTGGTCACATCAAAGCAGGCCAATGCAGACATCACAAGCATTAAAAAAGTGGGGAGAGAAAGGGAGGGGGCAGGGGGAGGGAAGAATGAATATTTTAAGAAGTGTGAAAAACAAAACAGTTATGAAGGAAAAGAGCTACGTGATGGAAAGGTGGAGGGGCGAGGGTCAGATGAAAATAAAATCAAATAAGAAAAAGCAAGAAGCCGAAGCAAAGCACAGATGATTTCCCCCTCGCGTCCGCTGAGCTCTGAAGCCGGGGTTTTACCCACGATGCTTAGCAGAGTGAGGGATCACGATGAACTGAGTAAATACGTTTATGAGGAAGAATGAGAACAGAGCAACAGAGACCCATCATCCTTTCAGTTCATTTTAAAGAGGGTCTTGGTACTTAAACAATATGTGTGACAAATGAACAGTTAGTAGACCCTGAAGTTGGCAGCAGGAACGATTTGTTTTCAGAATGTTTGTTTACCAACAACATCAGCACATTACATAACAAAATTTGGGTTATTTTGCAAAAAAGAAAATTAAGCATATTTATGACCATCGAGATGCATTTCGACAATTAAAACAATGTAATTTAACAACTGTTCAAGAAACAGTTCACCCACATAACATTCTCAATTTACTTATTCATGATATCCTAAATTTATGTGACTTATATATTAAATGACATCATATATATTAAATGACGTCGTGTTATCTTTTTATAGGGAAAAACACAACCACAAAGCACATACATCCAGCTTTAAAGTACGCCAAAGGACCACAGTGAGTCACTTTATGACTTTTGAAGCAAAGTAATCTTTTTCTGAGTTTATTTATCGATCAATACATCAAACATCAATGGCAAAATATAGATCAGCAGATCAAAAATCTCATTGGTTCTTGCATGTCATGAAACACGCATATGATAATTAGTCGCAGGACAAGCATGAACAAACGAGAGAATTTTCATATTCAGGTGAACCCCCTCACGTGCACAAATTCTCATTACAGACCATTTATTTGATTATTCTCAGTGGTTATTCTCATTATTGATAGATATTTTTACGGTATTACATGTAAAATAAATATAGCCTACAAAAAATAACTGTATTGACAGTTGGGTAAAAATGCGTGCTTAAACATCTCAACATGGTCCTTAAAATAGGCCTAATTTTCCTTCCCAGGCAGGTAAATGCTGCTGTAACTTAACTGGACAAAATAGCCCTTTGTGTTCGTAGCTACCAACTGAGGTAACAGGTCACAAACACGTACTGACATGTTCACTTGACAAAAAGTTAATACAATCGCACGTACGTACGAACAAAACAAAACAAGACAGAATTTGGAGGCATATAACACAGACCCTCTTTAAAATGTCCGTTGAAAAATCAGAAAAAGAGCAGAAATGTGAAATGTGGTCTCTTTCGCCACCAGAAGTCAAATCAACAGGCCTGAGATTGAACAACACCCTGATGTGGAACATGTGTGCTCACAAAAGTACAGCATTTACAGTTTCATAAAGTGCTTAAAACAAAATCTTATCAAATAAAGACTGTGTAAACACTTACCTGACACTTAACATACAAATACATAACGTATACAGATTTTGAACCTGTGTGTGTTAAAGTCCCAGTGAAATAAAAAAAATCATTTTTTTTTCATTAAATATTGCCTTGTTTATTGTCAACAGCTTATCAGTGTGGGTCATTCTCTTTTTAAAATTAATTTGCCCTCATAATCTTCAGTTAAAATCTGAAGATGCACTTCCGCCCTCAAGTGACGCAAATTAAACGGCTTGGGCGGAGCATCCATTATCTCCTCCCCTTCAACTGTCAGTCTGCTGCCAGTTTCATTTCAAAAGGCAAAGGCTGTTTTCATACATCATATTAATTAGCAGTGAAAACCACAAGCCACGGCTAGGGCTGTCACGATTATGAAATTTGGCTGACGATTAATTGTCTAATAAATCATTGCGATTATGACGATTAATTGTCTGTTTTAGAGCTTTGACTTTTAATTCTCATACATTTTTTATTCAGCTTTGAAACGACCATATTGTTCTGAATATAAAGACCATGTTCTTTTTCTTGGAAATACATAGGTAAAATTGGGTCATCATACTTAAGGTTTAGGCTTTTACCTGTCAATAATACAGCCGCCAAATACTTGTAAATTAAGTAAATTGATCATGAGTGAATTGAAGCCACCATTAAAATGTTATCAGTCATAGAAAAGCTTCTAGTCTGTTTTTTTCTCACTTGCAAGACTACAATAAAAGTTTACTTCTATGTTAATGAGATTTTGGTAGACTGGTTTTCACACTGAAATAATATTAAATTGTACTGCAGGTTATTTTTATGGTATATGCTTTAATTTTTTTTGGTGGTACATTTTACAAGTATTACCATGCTTTAGTTACAATATATACACTAAAATATGCAATATGCAGCTGCACTACAGCTCCCCCTAGTGTCTTCTATAGAGATGTGCAATAATTGCGATGATCTGAAACCATCGCGATGAGGTCAAACAATCGCGATGAGATGATTATATAATAATCGTGACAGCCCTAGCCAGGGCCACAATTTTTTCCTCATTCTAAATTCCGATTCACTCGGAAATGCGTCAGAATACGGAAGTAAAAACGATCAGAAATTCCAGTTCACGGGGACTTTAAACGACTATATATATAAAATATACTTTTAATAAAATGTTTAAATTCTGCCACGGTTTTTATACTGCCAGGCAACGTGAAGTAGATTTTATAGTAATATGCAAACAATCTTTAAAAGTTTGCTTAGACAATTACCCATAATGCAACACTCTATTAGGGATGCACCGTTACCATTTTTTAAAGACCGAGTACCAGTTTTTTTTCTGGTACTCGCCGATACCGATGCCTGTACCTTTTCACAACACAGTGATACTAATAAAAATATAATAGCTTCATAATTACAAACAACTCCACCTTAAACACATGAAAAAATGTATCACTTTATGTGCTTGCCACAAACTTTCAAAGCAAATTTCACAACAAATTTCAGTCAGTTCTATCAGTTATGTCACATAAGCTATTGTTCTTTGGTATCGGTGCATTTTTACGAGCACAAGTACATGAGCTTAGTATCGGGCCTTATACCAATACTGGTATAGGTGCATCCCTACTCTCTATGATGGATCTCACATCTGTTTGGGTACATACAACTTCAAGTGACTTAAAATTATGTATTTTTTTCGTTAATATGTTTGATAAACACATAATATTAAGGTAAGAGCGTGAATGAATTTTGGTGCGAATACAGTGCGTTTAATACTGACCTGTTCTGGTAACTGAAGTATGCAGCGTCTCGAGGGATAGTACACAACTGTTTGCCATAGCAACACAGAGTCTGAGGAGAAAACTCCAACTAGGAGACCACAAAAAATAAGAGGTTTATGAGAGAGACAGATAAAGGTATTTATATCAGTTTTAGCCCAAAAAAATCATCAACATCTCACCTTTCTTCCGCAGCAGTAGCCCAGCTCCTGCATCACAGGGTCGATTTCCTGTTCAAAGACCTCTGCGAGTTTGGAGCAGTATTTATACACCCGTGACGTCTTCCGGTTATACAACCAGGCGTTATTAAACATCAGCCACACGTCGTCCACGTACTGCCAGGGCTCCTGGTACTGACCCGTGTCCAGCTTGCGCTTGATAGTGGACAAGTCCATTGGGTTTTTCACTATGTCAAAGTAGTCCTGGAAGCGGCGGTCCGATCGCAGCAGCAGCATCATTGTCGGGAAGGTTTTAAATTAAAGGATGAAGGTGGTTGCCATCAGGTTAAATGAGTTGATCCGGTGGGTTGAGAATCGGGGGAGAGAAGAAGGTGCAGGGGACAATGTTGAGCGCTGTAGAAGAGGTTCACATGCACAAACAGAGAAAACGTAACAGACTCCCACTGCCTCACTCAAATCTGTACCCTATTTCTCTCTTGAACTCCCAATACACGAACATACAAACACAACACAACTGTGTGGGCCAGCGGACATGATGAGGAACATTTACTGAAGAACCAGGATGAGCAAAAATATCTTAATGTAAAATAGGCATGTAATAGTGTGAATCTCACAATAACAGCCAAGTAATGCCTAGAAAGCAGATTTTTAAAGATTTTTTTGCATCTCAACATTATTTTTAGTACCTTAAGCACATTTAAATCCCATAACTGTAATGCAAAAAAAAATAAATAAAAATAAATACTTTGAAAGATTAGAGAACCATCTTGAAATGTGCAGCTTTGTTCAATACATTGACTTATCCCTCACTTTATTTATAGGTTTTTCCATATAATACAAAACCACAAATATTTCTAGATACGGTTTTACATTTTTACACTTGACTACGCAGAGAAAAAGGAATTAAAGGGGGCTAAGAAACACCCATGTCGACAATTTCAACTGAAACAGGAAGTTAGGGCAGGACATTGAGCGGCTCCTCGTTCTTTTAAAATAGCCAATAGCATTTTGTTCACCTCAGAATTTTATGAAAAGCTATTTCAGAACGCGGTCATGAATAAAATAAAAATCCCCCCTCCAAAAAAATCTATTTTAATATAATCAAGTAGAATAGTAAGTTCACATTTTCTTTGCATTTACAGTAATGAGAATATGATGGAAATGTGCTCAACTGTAACAATGTCTTCGTGCAAAAATCTTTATGGTCTCAGTATTAGCCTTAATTTTTATGCATTTTTTTACATATGAAAGGCAACACGGATGCAATATTAATCCATTTCCTCTTCTAGAACGATGCCTTTCTAGAGGCAGACTGTCAGGTTTAGTGTTTAGGGTACAGTAAGCTGAGGTGAGCATGTTGGGTGACATCCTCACAGAAACAAATTCATCAGCAGAAGCATTTACATCACAAAAGCACGACTGGACTCGTTAACCTGATATTTCTGCTCCAACCGCACAAATTGAAGATTTTATGCGAAACTCTGCCCTGAGGCGTCGACCCCACAGTGTTTAGGCTGTGTGCATTTGAATTGTACTTAAAGGGATATTTCAGAGGCAATACAAAATTTCCCCATGTTTTACTTGCCCTCAAGGCATCCTATCTGAACATGACTTTCTTCTTGAAGAAAAATGCAGTCGGAGTTATAATACCACGTGTCCTTTTTCTTACAAGCCGTAGAATGGAAGTGAATGGGGGGCGATTTTTTGAAGCTCCAAAAAGTGCATCCATCGATCAAAGAATGGCTTGACACGGCTCCGTGGTCTTAACAAAGGTCTTCTGAAGCGAATCGATGCATTTGTTTAGGAGAAATGTCCATATTGAGAGCACTATTAACGATAATGTCTAACTTGTGTTATCCCTCGGCTGCGCGTGAACCATATGTGTGTTTTCCTGCAAATGACGCAGGCGTGGTGTCCCAAGTTCTGGTGACGAACGCGGCATTTTTCATTTTATTCCAATAGGATACATCTCCTCTGTGCGGGAGCTTTCGTCAACGTCATTTGCCGGAAAAACAAGCCTCTGGTTCACACGCAGCAGAGGGATAACGCAAGTTAGACATTAACATTAATAGCACTGTCAATATAGATATCTCTCTTAAACAAACACATCGATTTGCTTCAGAAGACCTGTGTTTAGACCACAGAGCCGAGCCGTCGAGCCATTGCCCCCCCATTCTACCGCTTGGAAGAAATTTATAACTGCATTATTCTTCAAGAAGAAAGTCATATTCAGTCAGGCTGCCTTCAGGGTGAGTAAAACATGGGTAAATTTGGTTTTGAAATATCCGTTTAAGTCAGATTGAGATTTTAGTTTGAGAAAACTAAGCGTATTTTATACTCGTCTATTAAATTGACATAAACACAAACAAATCGGTTTGTCTGTCTTTCAAACAGGTCGCACTTATTACCATGGGGTCAACGCAAATGCGAGGACAGACAAAGGTGTTTCAAACATACATGAACAACGCTCTGAGATATCGGCAAAGAATACAATTAAAGTTGTTTTTCAAATTTGAGCCTGAAAACCAATGTGACGTTTGCAATTACTTAATATTTACAGATCTACCAACACTTGCATTTGTTTAAGAAACATTATTTATGATTTATTCTTTCAGTTTATTCAAATTTTTGGTCTCATGTTTGTTTGTCACACCTCAAACACAGCCAGAACCTCAGTCAACCAAACTGTTTTTAAAGCAGCCAAATAACCAAAACAGCCAGTGATTTTTATTTGTGGCACATCCGCAGGACCACAATTATCACAGATTATTTGTGACCGAATCTTACAAAGCAAAAAGGTACTTGATACAGTTATATCTGTAATTTATAATCTGCTATTTTGGTTATGCAAGCATTTGGTTGGTTGTGATTCTGGGGTTAACACAACGGCAACTGAGCTTTGCAAGAGGCTTCTTATGTGGCAAACTAAAACCATTTTAGCCAAAAAAGCCATGACGGCTAACAGCCCAGGTTGGTGATGATGAATTACATGAGTTTAGGCAGATGGAAAAAAGCGTGAGAAAAGTGAACCAAAGCGAGAAATAAATCATGAAATAAGGCATCAGGCTATGACAGCTGATTCATGGACAACAAACAACCAATAAATGTAGTTTACTAGTTTATGTTTACCAATAAGTTTATTTATAATTAAGTAATTAATTCTGTAAATAAAAGACCACGGTTCAATATTCCACAATGAACAGCTTGCATTTCAGACACATTGAAGTTACCCAACATATACAGTTAGGGCCATAAATATTTGGACTGAGGCACATTTTTTGTTATTTTAGCTGTGTATCAATATGTTTTCGAGTTAACGATTTATAATAGATATTGTCTTAAAGTGCACACTCTCAGCTTTATTTAGAATGTATTCACGTCCAGATTAGCTGAAGGATTTAGGAATTACAGCTCTTTAATATGAAGCGCCCCCCTTTTTCAAGGGACCAAAAGTAATTGGACAGTTGAATAAAAAGCTGTTTTATTCACATGTATGGGCTTTTCCTTAAATAATTTTGTCATAAATGAAGCATGTTAAAGGTCTGGAGTTGATTCTACATGTGGTGTTTGCATTTGGAAGCTGTTGCTGTGAACCCACATCATGGGGTTCAGGGAGATCTCCATGCAAGTGAAACAGACCATAGTTAGATTTTAAAAACACTACACATCCGTCAGAAAGATGCCAGGAACATTAAGAGCGGCCAAATCAACAATTTGGGACATTCTGGGGGGAAAAAAACACACCGCTGAGCTCAGTAACAAAACAATCCTAGGCGTCCATATGAGATCAAAGTGGTGGATGATGACATTATCCTCTCCATGATGAAGAAAAACACCTTCACAAATTCCAGACAAGTGAAGAATTAATCCGGATGCTTCTGTCTTCTGTTACATCACCAAAAAAACACCAGTGACCCAGTGCCTGAGGACGTCATGCATGGAAATGGAATTACACTGCCTGAACACTATTTTACTGAAGATGTTGTATGCTCAATATCATGAGATATTCCAAGCCTTCTCCATATCTTTTATTCTTTTTAGTCTTATGCAGGCTGAAATTAATTTGATCTCTCCAAAAAAATGCTTTCTAGAGCTTGTTCGGCTATTTCAGAAGTCTAATCTACCCATCCTATTCTTGAGGCTTTTGCACCTTGTTGTGAACCCTCTCTATTTTTTCCTTGTATTCTCTTTATTGTTTTGATTGACAAACATTGACATATTTACCTCTTGGAGAGTGTTCTTCACTTGTCCAGACATTGTGAAGGTGTTTTTCTTCATCATGGAGAGGATAATGTCATCATCCACCACTTTTATCTCATATGGACGCCCAGGATTGTTTTGTTACTGAGCTCAGCGGTGTGTTTTTTTTTTCTTAGAATGTACCAAATTGTTGATATGGCCGCTCTTAATGTTCCTGGCATCTTTCTGACGGATTTGTAGTGTTTTTGAAATCTAACTATGGTCTGTTTCACTTGCATGGAGATCTCCCTGAACCCCATGATGTGGGTTCACAGCAACAGCTTCCAAATGCAAACACCACATGTAGAATCAACTCCAGACCTTTAACATGCTTCATTTATGACAAAATTATTTAAGGAAAAGCCCATACATGTGAATAAAACAGCTTTTTATTCAACTGTCCAATTACTTTTGGTCCCTTGAAAAAGGGGGGCGCTTCATATTAAAGAGCTGTAATTCCTAAATCCTTCAGCTAATCTGGATGTGAATACACTCTAAATAAAGCTGAGAGTGTGCACTTTAAGACAGTATCTATTATAAAACTGTAACTCGAAAACATATTGATACACAGCTAAAATAACAAAAAATGTGCCTCAGTCCAAATATTTATGGCCCTAACTGTATTAATTAAAGGCTAACTCCGGCCAAAATTAAAATTCTGCCATTAATTACTCACCCTCAAGTAGTTTAACATCCCTAGAACCTCCGTTTTTCCCCAGAACGCAAATGAAGGTAGTTTTGGAAGCTTTCTGACTCCACTATAGATTGCAACGCAACCAAACACACGAGCCACATGACATTGATTCCGATGTCAGCATCGCTCGACACATGCGCGTTCTGACCACACAGGCTCCATGTCAGAATGCGCATGCGTCGAGCGATGCTGACACCGGATGCACTTTCGCGTGGCTCTCGGGAAGTGCACTGGAAACTAACCCTTAAATCAGGAAGTTTTTGAATATAGTCGTTAGTTTTGTTTGTTTGCGCACAAAAAGTATCCTCGTCGCATTATATTAATTTATACTGAACCACCGGAGTCGCATGGACAATTTTACGATGTCTTTACGCACTTTCAGCGCTTTTAAGATTGGTTGCGTTGCAATCTAAGGAGGAGTCAGAAAGCTTCCAAAACTACCTTAATTTGCATTTTTGGGAAAAATGGAGGTCCTACAGAGTAATTAATGCCAGAATTTTCATTTTTGGCCGGAGTTACCCTTTAAGGACTTGTTCATGTTAGACACTAAATTACTCGCAATTAAAACAAATGTCAAGGATTAATTTTGATGTACAGATGTTCATAGACCGTGCTGCCTTATTTACACACTTCTCTTCAAACTCATTTGACAGAAACGCTACAGAGGCAAGTTTGCAACGTCTCTTTCACATCACCACACAGACACACAACAGCATTCAGAAGAGAGAGAGGAAGAAGAAACAAAGGTAAAGGACTAATGAAACTAGAACTTAAAAGCGCTAGGTTGGTTGTAGCGTAATGCGTGTCAGCGCAGGCCCTTACCAGGTTAGTTTTGTTACTAGTTCGAATACGTACGGGTATTCCCAGTAACTGGGGGTCCACCGGCTGCCGGAATGGCAGCGACTCGGGGTCCTGTCTGTACAGAGCCTCCAGAGTGGGCATTAAAGCCTGCCGGAGCTCATCTGGCTTAAAGACTGAGGATAAGAAACACAAATCAGAATCTGGCACATTTACATTTATGCATTTGGCAGACATTATCCTATACATTTTGTTTCCAAGTATGTGCAATCCCCTATGATCGAACCCATGACCTTGGTGTTGTTAGCGCCATGCTCTTACCACTGAGCTACAGGAAAGCTTTTTTTACATGTATGAAAAGAGCCTAACTAAAACATCTTGTGTAAACTTAAACTAAAATGTGTTGCGTACAATGTATAAAGGTTTGTATGCTCACCTTTCTTCTTGCTTTGCGTGTTTGCTGGGGTGCTGTTTGCTCCCTCTCCCTCTTTGGGCTCAATCTTCACCTCCGGCTTCTTGTCCTCAACCGTCGACCCGGTCAGCGTTTCCATCGGCTCCGTCTTACAGTCATCACTGTCAGGTTCCTCCTTCTTTATCCAGCGGACCAATCATAGTAAAATCATAATGACCAATCCAAATAAAGCTATAACGTATGACAACATTTCAAAAAGCCCTTACAAAAAGGTTTTAATGTTTGTCCTATCGCATACCTCTGGTTTCTCCTCCATCTTGATCTCACTCTGCATGGCAGCCATTTTCCCTGAGGCTTTATCCTCCATCTCATTCTCGTCCTCTTCTTCCTGTCTGACCTCAGTTTTGGGGTCAGTTTTGGGCTCGGATGATGTCAGTTGCGAGCTAGGATCTGCACTGCTGACCGAAGCAGGGGATGATGCCTGTCCGTCGGCAGTAAGAGACGATTTCTGAGATAGCTGATGAAGGAGGACATCACAGCACAGCCACATGAGAAATTAGGCTAAAGAAACAGCTTGAAATAAAATGTTGAAATAACAAATGCCCGACTCTGAGGCACGAGTTTCCCATGTGCACATGAAGGCAGCAATAGCACAGGCAGACACAACAGCTGCATGAACAGCCACTTTAAGACAACCACTGAACAGCGAGCTTAAAACCATTTTCAAGATGCAACAAGCACAAAAGCCTAAACAACAACAACATGTTGCACTGTGGAATACTCACAGGGGTGTGTGGGTGTGCACAAAGCCCATGGGCATTCTGGGAAGGCACAGATGATGCGAGGCCTGTATGGGGGCCTCCTGGAGCTCCGCCCCCATGTGCCTGCTGCTGTAACTGACTGGCTTTTTCCGAGCCCACCCCCTGTGCCACTGGGGGCAGCTGCATTGCCGGTGGGGCCATAGCGGTCGAAGAATTAGGGGTGTGGGGTTGGGGGGTCTGGTTGCCCGGCAAATGCGGGGGCGTTTGATGCGGGGCAGGGGTGGGGGTGAGGCTGCGTGCGGGAGAAGGGGAGTTCTGGCGTAAGGGAGAACAGTGCGCATGCAAGCCGGGCTGTTGAGCAGGTAGGGATAGGCTGGACGGAGGACCCTGGGGGCCGGTTGCGGTTCCAGAGCCCGAGACTGGTGGCTGGGACGGAGCTACGGGACTTCTGACAGCCAGCGACGGCGGAGTCGACATCTGATTCTGAGACTGTATGAAAGACATCAGTTTTTTGGTTTAGGGAACAAAGTCAGGCAAGCAGATTAGGCACGACATGAGTGCAAGTAAATGTTATAACTGAGATTTTAAAGAGCTATGATGACAACGTTGTTTTGTGACTAATGATGACAGAATTCTTATTTTTGGGTGAGAGAGCAAACTTGAGCACTTTCCTTCCAGTGTGTCTAAACAGTATTAGTGCAATCATACTACTATTAGAGAAGTTGTGAATTTCTTTTATTAGCCGACCTGTGACATGGTCGCCTGCCCTGCAGGCTGGTTTAGGCCGACCGTACCCTTGCCCAGTCCAGCACCTGTACCCGGAAACTGGTTCTGCATGTACTGGTTTTGTAGATGGTTTACGTTGGGCTGAGCCATTCGAGGTGCTCCCTGCATACTCATCTATAACATACAGAATGAAGATGCCAAATAAACCGAGAAACAAATCTAAACACACACGTACTGTATGTATAATGAATATGAACGATGAAGCAGATTGCTATTACCTGATTGAGGTTCGCTCCCATCGGCAGAGGTGGCGTTGCCCTTTGACCCATTGCCTGCTGCATTCCCACCTGAGGAAACTGATTCATACCTGCACAGGTGAGAGCATCACAAAAATGGTTTTATTTACATGTTCTACACAAATCTGTGCTGTAACTACAAACAGGTTAATGAATGCATCATACCAGCAGGATTCTGCATTCTGTTGACCATCTGGGTGGGTCCAGTAGGTTGGCCAAGGGAGGAATCTGAATGGGGTCCATCTAAAAGAGATTTATTTGAAAGACCATTCATCGTTTGAACTCTGTTCTTTACTCAAGTGCCACGACAATCTTACGAGGCATCTTGCAAAACAAAACGTGCTTCTTGAAGGTTCTGGTGGTCTTGTACCGTTAAAAACGTTTGACAACCTTAACATGTCCTTAAATTACATGCAGGTGTATGTGTGGTGTAGGTACGCACTGGGTGGCTGCGTCGGATTCATGCCGGTTGGTGCTTGAGGTAGTGCACTGTTGGGCATGCCAGGCTGAGTAGGCATCATGCCCTGCTTCTGCAGCCTGGTTCTCCTCTTCTCCTCCAGTTCTTTCTGGATCTTATAAATCTTCTCCGCTAACAAGTGGTAATACTCAGCCTGGAAGAAATGGATGCTACCATGAATGCTTCAGACAGAAATTCACTACAGACATGACCATCAGGGCCACAAGAAAAATCCTCAGACTTTGACCTAAGTGTTCTAACCAGCCACAAAGCAATAAATCAAACCTATTTAAAAAATGTAAATTGTGCAAAAATGGTTGAAAAAGTTATCTTTACTGTGACATTAATCTTTAAAACCTGGTTTTGCACACAAATAAGTGAACACAAGGCCAAATACATATTTAAGTAATCACATAAATAATTAACAAATCAAAATCATTTCTCAAAAAACTCAATTTTGTGTTTCTTAAATAGGCATTTAGATTTTTTAATATTCTCTATGAAAGTTTTGGATGAAATCTACATGAAATGTGTGATTGTTCTCACCCTGCTGTTGGCAGATTCATACATATCGCCCTCTACTTTGCGCGCATAAGCTACAAGGTTATCCATCCGTCGATCCTTCAGTGCCGCGGGGTCTGGAGTGGGGAAGATAGCCTGCACTCTACTCACACACACATCATGCAAATGGAAAAGAGAGGAAAACGCTGTTTGGCATAAATTGGCTCTAGCAAATTACTGCAGACCCATGTCTGTGTGTGTGTGTTACTCACAGTTTGTGCACGAGGTGATTCCGTAGGTCTTGCGTGATGTCTTCATGCCAGCTTTTCCTCATTCCTGCAGAGGGAGGCGCGGCTGTCGCTGTGGACCCCATATTACCAATCCCTGAAGTGTCATTCATCAGACTGCGAGAAAGAGAGAGAGATCCCATGTGATTACATGACTCGATGGAATCCTCAATGCTGACTGGTCAACTTTCACAATAACCGACGCACATCAATGGTGGAGCACTTATTCAGGATATTTGAATGGATAACATCTAATGAAATAAATCAAATTTTGCTTATTTTTAGGTAAATACATGGATAAGCAGGACATGGTGTAGTTTGCATGCAGTTGTTCCAAAACAAACTTTTTAAGAAGATCCACAGAAAAAAATGGTCATCATTCATCCACCCAAAACCTGTATATGACTTTCTTATGTGGAATGCAAAAGAAGATATTCTGAGAATGTCTCAGTGGTTTTCTATCCATATAGTGGAAGTCAATGTTGTTTGGTTACTAACATTCTTCAAAATATCTTCTTTGGTGTTCTGCTGAAGAAAGAACGTCATACAGGTTTGAAATGACATGAGGATGAGTAAATGAAAATGTTCAGATCCCTATAAGAGCACCCTGATCACCCTGTCTGGGTTTATGTTGCAATAACATCCGTCTGACTGTCCATTATCCCTTCCACTGTGTCAGACTGCAGACTGAAACAGCGCAGATGAGGTGCCGCTTCACTGATCTCCAGTGATGTCCATTACCTCTGAGCTGTCATGTTTCGGTGCAGCAAGCTGTCTGGAAGCATTCCGGGATGCTGGTTCGTCATCTGGGGTCCGACTCCACCATTTACTCCCATTGGGTTTCCACCTGCTGCGACACATTTTGTACAACAGTTCCTTCTGGTGCACTCATATTTGTGTGTCCGATAGCACAACCCTCTCTATCCACAAACACAATGCGTCACACTTACCCATGTTGTTGAGCGGCCTCATGCCAGGTTGGGTGGGCACAGACGTCTGTTGATTCGGATTGGTTGCTTGATTGCCCTGGTAGGTGAGCCCGAGGGCAGCGTATGCCCTTTCAATGGAGCTCGGGTCAATCTGACTGGGCGGGTTTAGGTTTGGGGTTGAAGGCTGGCCACCAGGTAAAGACCCCCCTAATGGACCACCCATACCAGCTCCTCCCAACAGAGCTAGAGAGAGTTATGCATTAGTCACACATACAGTGAAACCATGACACTTTAACCCAGTCCTAGAATAAATGAGCATGCACACCATCATCGAATGTGGTCAAAATGTGGTCATGTTTATCAACCACAAACGTGTATGAACACAATGTGTAAAGGATCAGAGTAAAATGCATGCCGGATACATAAAGGCATTAAGTGTGTTAATTTACATTGCTGGTTTCTTTTGTCCCCGGCGCTCTTAAGCGGCAAACACACAGGACAGTCGTGTCTCGTGCAGTTTTTCCAGTGAGAGATGATCTGCCTGGAGGAGGCGCAGTGAGCAACTGCAGAGGAACACAAACACTTCAGTAATGCCGTATCATTCGGTTTGTGTGTGGGCAGATGAAATATGAATGAAAGACTAGAAATATGTCATGGAGGCATCGCAATAGGCTGCCAATGCAGAGGTTTTGCTTTACAGCTACAAAAGCAAATCGTATAACAGAAAGAGAGACAATTCACCCACCCTGGCAGGATTTGCCGGCCTGACAGTGCGTCATGTGGTTGAGGACGTTCTTCATGGTTCTGCAGTGGGGCAGGTTGCACTGGCGCACCTCTCCGTTGGCCTGCTCCCTGCGATGGCACTTGTGAGCGTGCAGTAACAGCACCAGCTGTTGTTGAATGAGTTTGCGTTTCTCGGGGTCCGCTGCAGGAGGCGCCGTCGCCCCAGCTGGCCCGGATACGCAGCCCACCACACCTGAGCTCTGCTAAAGACAGAAAGAAAGTGTGAAGTGTTTTTTTTATAACCAGGGCCAAAGTTTGGCATGGGTCAGTCTTGTGCATATTTCATTGCATTACAGGGTCAGAACAATGATCACAACCCCATAAAACCAACATATCGGTCTGACCCAAAGTCATTAAATCTGTATATGAGGGAACACAAAAGCAGATATTTTGAGAAATGTCTCAGTGGTTTGGTGTCATACGATGGCATTCAATGAACCCCAACATTGTTTGGTTATTAACATTCTTCAAAAAATCTTCTGTGTTCTGCAGAATAAAGTCATACAGGTTTGAAATGACATGAGGGTGAGTAAATGATGAAAGGATTTTCATTGCTAGGTGAACTATCCCTTTTGCTGTTTTTTTATCAGCAGAGAAGGAATTATCCATTTGGTCCTGTAGGGTCTGTGACTGTGTTAATGCAGTTCGCTGTGAAATTTAGCCTGTAGCTCTCTCACCATGGCACCCATGTTCTGCCCATGCTGAGGTTTCTTGTCCATGTTGAACTGGTTAATGCTGTTGGGTTGAGCTGCTTTATTTTGGAGCCCCATGGACTGTCCTCCACACTGACCATATGAACCACCGTAGGGGCCCGGGGAACCCATCATTCCCATCTGAGAGAGAAAAATAGAATTTTTTTTTTGATTGCTTAATGAACATGAGTTATAGTATTGATTTTAGTTTTATTAATATTTTAAATCGGCATTTATTTTTAGATATTTATTTTTTTTAGGATTAATTAATTTTTATTTTAGTTTTATCTTAGTTTTTGTTTATTATTATAATTTTACTGCTTTAAACTTACTTCAGTTTATTTTTGAGGCAACATTTAAATTTTCCTTGAGTTAAGTTTTTCCAAAAAAATGTTGGTCAATATTTGATTTGATTTCAATGAACAGGTACATTTTCAAAGTTTTAATTTGAGTAAACTAAAATAACCTTGCATGACAGGACTCAATCCATCGGCATTCTACAGCACTGTGAAGCCAAAATCAAAGAGCCAAGCATTTTAACAAGAAAACAAGAAAAAACACCAACAATATCAATGGGGATTTCAGCCAATATAATAAAAATGTAGGATAAATGTGTTTTGTATTCAGTGACAAGATTTTATGCACACATTCTTTTGGATTACCCACATCATCTATCCATATCTATTTGAAATGTCAGGGCTGCCGCAGTATCAATTCCTCAAACGAACCTCCAATTCAATGGTCAGAATTTCCAACTATCTACAAGCACCCAGCAAAACAAAGACACAATAAGAATCTCATTCCCTCTTTTCTGCCCATTTCCTGCGGTCTAGGTTGTGCAATCGCCTGTGAATCAACAAAATGGTGCTCGCAGTTCCTCGTGTCAATGAGCTGAAGGTTTTTCCAACCGAGGTCTGTTTTATTTTTAAGAATTATGATGCTGAATTTATCACAATAACGAAAGACACACCACAATATAGACAAACACACAGATCTTCACGCATTAATGCACGAGTGTGTGATTTCTACAACAATATCTTCTAGTAGGGCTGTCAAAAATAATTGATTTTATGATGCATCGCGATGCAGATGCGAACGATTACTGCATCGATGAATAAAAAACATATAATCGATTATTAAAACATGCAATTAAACATCATATGTGCCAGTGGTTACTGTTTTTTGTAAATAGAAAGTGATTAAACAGTTACAGCTGCACGCGAGCAGTGCGACGTGACAAAAAACTATAGAACCTATTATCTACAGAAATTCTGTCCCCATTGGATGCGGTGCGACAAACGCTTTGTTCGTAAAGGTGCAGTGAACTAGGACCACAATTTTAACCCGAGCTTTTGTTATATAAGAAGGAATCGTATTCAAGCAAACATCCTGTAAGTGTCAGACCTGAAAACGTCCTTGTTATTGAAATAACAACCGTTATTGACACGAGGCTCAGCGAACGGCAGGTCCTGGAATGCACCTATCTACGACATCATAGGTAGGTTGAACACCGCCTCCACAGAAGAATATCAACGCCTACTTCTCCAGCCCTGCCCACTGGTTCACGCATGACACTACTGAACACAAGCTGCACGGAACCAGATAGAGCGAGTGTAAGCATCATGCTGTTAAAGATCGCAAAATATTGTGCAGTGCCTGGTTGTGGAAGAACACAGTCGCTGCATAACCTTCCTTCGGATTCCGACAGTAGGAATGCGTTAGGGATGGGCGATATGGCCCTAAAACTCTATCACGATAATTCCTGGTATTTGTTGCGATAACGATAAAAATGACGATATATCCATAACGCCACCTGCCGCTTTTTTTTGCGTCAAGTGATAGTAGCTGCATGTAGTCTAGACCCTCAGAAAAACAAATATTATCAAAAAGTAAAACTTACCCCAAATCAAACAGCTGCTAAAATATACCTACAGTATTTTTGTAAATATAAAATATAATAGTGAGATTCGACTTCAAAAGGTTGTAGTAAAGAAAAGTTAAATGAACTAAAGCTCAATAAACACATCATGTCATACCTAAAACTGTATATAGCCTATTGTTGGGTGGAAACGATCGATCGCAGCACGCTGTCAATCACTCTCTCTTGAACTGTGTGAACCTTCTCTTCTCACAGCAACATACACTGAATCTGTCTATGACTCGCGCTACAGAAAGAGAACAGAAAAATGCGGATAAAAGAAATCTAATTAAATAATCCATGCTTTTATACGCTCATAAACGTATTTAAAATAACGTAATACAAACTCGCATTTGTACTGTATGTAAACAGGCAGCAGTGCTGTGCACGCTCTGTCGCTATGAAAGCACATGTGTGCGCGAGCTGCGCACAGGACGCTCCGTTCATCCTGTATATAACTGGCAAGAAATCATATTAAACAATTTGCGCACGCGCGCATAACATCTAACGAATGTTTAAATAAATACTTTTAGCCAAACTAAATGTTGTGGTGTAACGTATTATGACTATCAACGAATACTTAACAAATGAATTAAATAAAACGAAAGTGAAACTAAACATTAACTCGGATGCATCTACAGTACCAACCTTAACGAGATTTAGAGCTCGTCTTTTAGTGCAAACTCTATCTCAGCTTCACGTCCGCCCTCCGCTATACCCGTTTTCGCTTCACATATGAGCTGTGAATGGGTCTCACAAAGAAATACGTCATCAACTAGAATTTATCGTTTATATCGCGGGAAGACTAATTCCTATCGTGTGGGGAATTTCTACCGGTATATCGCAAACAATATAATATCGCCCATCCCTAGAATGCGTGGTTGAAGTTCATTTTTAAAGACGTTCCAGCTCACGTGGGGAAAACAGTGAGCGTTTGTTCGCTTCATTTCAACGCGGATTCCTTGAACAAGTGCTTGAACTTTGCGGAGAGACTAAAATTAAAAAGCAGTGCTGTGCCGTCAACATTGGATCCGATAGGAATGGCGCAGCAATCTTATGTGAGCAAAACATATTTGTATTATGCGTCACTATTGCTTTGTTAGAGATCGCTTGATATGCCCTGATAGTATTACCTGGGGACCTCTAGTCATTTGTAATAATTGTAATCGGGATCTCTGTGATTTGGCGGTCTCATATATCATTTTTCAAGGTTTTATCCACCGTTTGCGAATAATGGAGGCTGTTTTGAAGCGTTTTGATATTATTTCTGGTGCCGGGTCATATCCATATCTGCCAACACTGTCGTTTTAGCCGGGAGTCTACCGTTTGTTTAGTTATCATGAAAACTATAACATTTGAGACCCGCGATTGCGGTGATCTTCTGTCCGGTTCGCGGGTCTTAAATGCTGACATGTACGGTCATATATCACTAAACACCATACAACTATAGGCTACACAAACTACACGCAAAGCCTTGCCATCACATCTGGGAAATAAGTCCGTAAATTTGAGTAAAATCACGTTACGTAACGTTACGTGTCTAACCAAAGTCACAGAAGGCTCCAACTAAGTCAACTACGCAAGCTGCTGTCCAATCATAGCAGTGGGCATTTACTTCCAAGTCTTCTATGCGGCCCGCCCTTAAAAACCGAGCGTTTCTCCAGCCAGCCTCAAAACCAGGGTAGAAAATAGCCTATTACTTATTGATTTTGATGTTTTCGAATGTAATCAGACAATAGTATAAAACAATAAAAACGGCCAGTTCACTGCACCTTTAATGGTTTCTGTTGTCTTTTGGTGCGTCACACAGCTCCGCTCGCGTGCGATGCAGACAGAGTGTTAAAGTGTGAGGGAGACATACTTACTTGTGCAGTAATATTTAAAATTGATGATGCAACGCATCGTGATATTGAATCGTTGACATAATAATCGTAATCGAATCGTGAGACCAGTGACGATGCACACCCCTATCTTCTAGCCAAACAATAAATAGATGTCAAATAGTTTTCAAAGTATTTATAATGGAGCTGAATTCCTTTATTATTTCACTGTTACAGTGCCGACACATTATGGTACTTTTATTAATTTCATTACTAGAAAAAACATCAAATGTGCGTTTAAATGCACGCTATAAAAAGTGTGAAAAGAAAACTTAGCCTTTAAAAGTCATAAATCCTGAGAACTTTTTGTTTGACCTTTAATATCTAATATAAAGTTCCCTGAAGCATCTTAAGAAAATCAAATCTGAGCACAACTGAAAGTTGTGCTTCTGTACACCCAACTTTTTGTTTTATGCTCTCAAAGAGTCTAAGACCCCATAAAATAGTTTGCTAAATGGAATTTTCTGTCTTGTGTTGAAGCATACTCTATTCATACAAAAGTTAGGATGAAATACATATTAAAAGGCTTTTTACCATAGAGTTGGTCGGACAAAACTACATCCATATGCCTATGAGAAGGGTTAATATTTAGGCGATATTATAATAGAGTTAAAGGTGCTGTGTGTAGTTTTTAGGAGGATCTACTGACAGAAATGCAATATAATATACAAAACTAAAGAATGTCCTTTCAGAATTCCGAAAGCTCTTACAAATATATAATTTGATAATTAATAAACTAATACCCATATTTCCAAAAAGTCCCCTCCATGTGTTACCTTATTCACGGCTCCTGGTTGCTGTGGCCTTACAGCCGTCTGTGCCATCTGCTGCCCTGCATTTTGCTGGTGCAGGGTATCCGGCAACATGTTTCCGTTACCAGCCACACCTGCGTTCATGTTCACATTGCCGTAGCGCATTCTAGGCGCACCGTTCATCACCTGCCCTCCCATCATGCTTTGCGGCTGTCCGTTCCCTTTATGGGCTCCCATCATTCCCCGGTTCAGTCCAGCCACCATGCCAGATTGTGGCACCATGCCAGGCTGCTGCTGTGGGCCAGACTGCTGCTGCGGGCCAGACTGCTGCTGCGGGCCAGACTGCTGCTGCGGGCCACCCAGACCCTGTGCAATGGGGTTGCCACCCAGTCCTCCCATCATCCCCATGGAGGCCGGGTTTCCCGGGCTGCCCGAAGCGGCAGAAGCGGACTGAGGGGCGCCAGGGCGGAGGAGTTCGGAGAGGTGCTTGTGTTTGGCAGCAGTGTCCTGGCCTGAGCCACCCAGAGGTCCCAATGTCCCCCCTCCACCCAGACTGGTGTGTAAGTGTCCAGAGTCCACACCGTTAGAAAGGCCGAAGTCAGACGAGTTGATGAGTTCATCAGGGAGGTCATGTTCCAGGTCAAACAAAGAGCCAAAATCTGTGAGAGAAAATTTTCAGATTTAGATGAATAGTAGTAGTTTCATGGCCTATGGGTTATCATTTATTGCACTGTTGTACAGCTGTCAGCCTGATGTCAAGACGAAGTAACCGAAGTACACACAGTAAATACACAACCAGTGGTTGATACTAATAAAAAACACATGGCACAGAATAACAATGGACAAACGGTGGGACAAAATGGGGGCTTTTACTATGTAATGGCAGGTATTGATAAATCAACCCACCGAAAACTAATAATACAACCTCTTCTGAATGGGCAGCACGAAACTTATGAATAAAGTGTTCATATTATTGATGGACCCAACATCAGCAACAACAATGAAACACCTGACATCTTATATATTATTGCCATTGACATTAAGCTGTTTTCTTGGTTGAGGTGGAAGTTTCACCTAAATCTGCTGACTGACATATCAATGCCCATTTTCTGTTTTCTTTCTTTTTCGAAGTGTAGTGTAGAATCAGTGTCAATTTGAGCAAATAAAAAGATTTAAAAAAAACATGGGCTACTATTGTCAATTTAAGAGATGTTGCTAGTCACTAAAGAATCATTTAAACCGAAAGAAACATTAAAATGTAAACAAACTAAAAAAGAAACAACTTTTGCATACTTCAGTCTCGAGCCACAATCGCAACGCAATCTTGTCAAGCAAACGTGATTTAAAACTTGTGCAAGTTGAGTTTCCTTGCATGCACACAACATCTACACTCAAAATGCGTTATCTCATAAACCTTTGACGCCAATCTAACTTTATAAGTGACATCTCACAACGACGCACAAAGCAAAAGTTTGTTGCACACACCCGGAAAGACATCGCGTACACACGACGATGACCACGCACAGAGTTGTAACACACCTCACCAACTTCAAATGAAAACACGGAGCCTAGCCAGCTAGCCCTCTTGCTAAGTTATTTAAATTCACGCGAATGCCGCAAACAAGTACATAAACATAAAAGCACCAACAATACAAGTCGTGTGTGTTATTTTCATGCATTCACGCTAACAGCGGCAGCGTTCAAGCGCGAGACCAGCCGCACGCCGCAGCGCGTGAACGTTATTATTTACCGTTTCCATCGCTCGCGGAGACCGACAGAGCCGGGGAAGACAATTTAGGCCTCTTTGATGAAGGCGGACCGGAGTCCAGCACATTATCGGCCATAGTTTTCTTCCAATTTAACGCTTGAGCATATATCCCGCGAAGGATAGCCCTTCCCGTGGAGTCTCGAGTCGATGTTCAATCGAAGTCCCTTGTTCACGAGCTCCGGACGGATTCCCGTTTACCTCTCATGGGACGATGCATGCATGCAATGCAATACAAGAGTTGTCCACAAAAATACTTTGTCCTCCGATTCGATATAAAGTCCCCCTTTTCTCGTTAGTTCCTCAAAGTATGTTTCCGAAGGGAGGAACAGACAGACGGTCGCGCAAACTCACGTAGCCTCGTCGGCGACTAAGCAGTTTTCCCGAGATTTATCCTCGCTGCTTGCATCCGTCTTTTCCGCCATTGTCGGCGGCGAACCGAAGTGTTGGATTTTTTAAGGCGTTGTGTACGAGAGATAGGAAACGTGATGGAGAAAAGCGACCCAAAGTCACTCCGCTGTGGATGTGCGGCTTCGTGCGATGTTAATGGGAAAACGCAAAGACTCAAAATGATTCCTCTCTTTGGTCCGGGTGTGCATTGTAGTGCTTGAGATTCTCACCCAGCATCACTTTTACGTGGAGGAAGGGAAATTAAAAGTCCATTATGCCGCTTAAAACTGACACGGATGTATGAGATTCTTCTTTAGTATTTATTTCCCCTAAATGACGAAGGTAAAATAAATATATACTGAAAATTGTGAATTTGCAATCGTTACAACCAAGCAATCGTATGCCAGGTAACATTAGTGTATCCTTTCGTCATTTAAATAGTCCAAATGTAGTCCTGTGCAACTCCTTAGATAACAAGGATGCAGATGTGCACATAGAGCTAAATGGCTTCAGTTTGCATGCACGAGTCGACACTTTATGGTATTACAAACAACTTGCATATTTCACCAGAAGCGTCCAACGTCTCAATATATTGCGACCACTTCAAAGGTGACAAGTTAGTTTATTGCGTTCGTGCACGCGTGCATTCGTATCTGAATCTGACTCGTGCGCCCTCTGTGTGAATGTGTCCAGTGCACGAGCTCGGGGGGGGGTTAAAACTGTTTGCAGAAAATCTCTGACCATTGCCTCAAGAGAACACGACCACCCCGCACTGCGCACAGACGCTCGTGCATGCAAAACGCAAAATAAATGATTTTAAAAGTGGATATTAAATGGTCCGCAAGTGCAAGATGTTCCCTTGCAATTGTGCAGTTTGTGTGCGCACAAACCAAAGAATGAAAATCAAGTTAAGTTGTAGACCGATGCTCAATGTATATGCGTGTATTTCAATGCACTGACAAATCAAGTAAATCAGAATATCTTGTCACTGCACGAAGAGCTTGCAGTGCATCGAGGAAAGCTGCAATAAGCAATAGAAACAGCGGTGGGTCGAAAATAGATTAAACCGAATCGAGTTGGGCTTCAGTAATACGTTGGGTCCGAAGCATCTGCCGATCCTGGTGATATTGCCAGCTGCACCCCCCAAAATCTGGGGGTCCTCAAACCCCTTTCGTAAGCTTTGTGATGCTGTGAACCCCCCTGCGCGTTCATCCCTTTTAAATTTCTCCCTTCTTCTGCACAGTTCCTGCTGTTTTTCCCACTTTTGGTGTCGTCCACCGGCACCCGGCGATGCAATTTTGTCCTTTTTCACCACTTCGTGACGATGGGGGCTGTAGATGTTTTTAACGCTGTTATTTTCCTTTTCCTCTGATGGGTTTCCCTTCGTTTAAATGTACTGCCCTCTTCCGCCTCTACGTTCCGTTTAAAAAAAGAAAAAGACAGGAAAACCGATCCGTTCTTTAATTTTTACACGGGAGAATCTATAATCTCCCTCCGTTGTCTTCCGGTAATCGCCCGGTTGCGTTTTATCCAGTGTGGATCCGAGAGGACGGAGCCGCTGCGCAGCCGGCGGCGCTCAGAGTCGCAATGATCGGCGCCCGAGTGGCTTTTTTTCGGTCGCTCCTGCCTCCTTCACTCTCTCCGCACAAACAAAATGGCGGCTTGTTGTTTCTACTCCTCTGGCTGGGGGAGGGAAGGTTGGAGGTGCAGTAACATTAGCAAGGGGGGTGGAGGGGGAGATGGCGATCGGGATTTCCCGGACAGTGCTATTTCCTCACTGTTTCGAAGTATGCTCATCTGGGCGGGCGCGAGGGGTCCAGCAGCATCAGATGATGGAGTGACTGGATAGATGACCGGTGTGGATGATACACACAGTGCACGATTTTCAGTAAAGGCTGCTTCGTATTTCAACCAAAGATACATCGGTTGACTAACTGAAGGGACGGTCAGCCTCCTTGAGAATCACAGGGGTCAAGTAGCTTGTCTAGGAGTCAGCTCACCCCAAGGGCTGTGTCTCAAAATCTAGTGAGCCCCCTACCTGAACAGCAAATTTCTAGGTGCATTCAAACCTGTCATTTTAAGATTGCATGCTGTCTCTTAACCTAGTGAGATACCTACTAGACTCATTTTTGAGGAAGTCAATGCAATCACATACATCAAAACGCCCTACCTACATAGGCAATACTTTTATGGGTTTAGATTTAGCCTGAAGGACTTTAAATGGGATACCCAAAAATGCAACCTAGGTCAGATGATTCACATTTGTAGTGACTGATTAATTTCAGATTAATTGTCATCTTTCAGCAACAAACTTGTGTGGTTGTTGGACAGGTTGTCTCATGAAGTCAAAAGATTCAGAATCTTTTTTTATAAATCATCTGTCAATATGGCTCTATGTTGCACTTTAGAAATGTGCTGTCTCCTAGGTCACAGTGAAACTACAGTATAAGACATTTATTTGGACAACATTTTGTAAAAAACATGTCAATAAATCATCAAACAAGCAAAATGTCTCACTGCCAGAGATAAAATAGTCTGTTGTTTACCATGCTCAATTCAATTCTCCTATAAACCTTTATCCTAGATCTTAGGAGTAGATCAAATACATAACACAACCACGCCAAACCAAACCTTCCAACTATCAAGTGTAGGAGTGAACTGGGTATCTGTGAGATGGTGCACCTTGTCCAGACAAGCCCAGCTCTTAATCCAGTAGATTTCATACTTAACTGGAGCAGGTTCTCTGAAATGTAGACCTCACAGGTTTAGTCAGTTGACTCAAAGGCATTTAAAGAAAACCCTATGAGAGGTAGTGTTAAAAGACGGGAGAATTACACTCTTTATGGAAGAATTCGCTATGTCTTGTCTCCAGTTTTCTCAATCATCTCTCTGTGCGCAAGTTCTCTCTACATCAGCGATGGTTTTTGGAGTGTGGGCAGACAGGACGAGGGGTCCCCCCTGGTCCCGGATTACCACGTCATCCTCAATTCGTACCCCGAGACCTCTGAATCGCTGTGGGCTTGATTCGTCATCTTCGCTGATGTACAACCCTAGTAATCACAAATAAAAATGGCGATTAAAAAATAAACTATTTTTGACATTTTCACAAACATTATTAGCAGACCTCTGGCATATAATAAAAACAATAGAATGTGGCTCATGAATTTAAGGTATATGATGTATCTGTATGTTATCTTTTGGGTTTAAACCCATGTCCTTGATGGTGCTTGTGCTTTGCTCTGCCAGTTGAGCTAATGAGATCATTTATTAAAAAGAACCGAGGCATCTCTCTGTGATCTCCACCTGGCTCTATGGTGATCACCATGCCGGGCTGCAGCGGTTGTGAACGGGAGAGCTCGGGTGTGTCATGAACGTCCATGCCCAAGTAGTGACCAACATGATGGGGGCAAAACTGCCGAGCAGCCTGGAACAAAGAAAGAAACAGACACTATGTGAAATGCAGTTTTAGCAATAAACGCAAGAAATGCAATTTTGATGCAATCAACAGCATGTCAAACTATCGTAATGCTGCACGTCTCCAGACTCTTGAGTCTTAAACTCAAATATCTCTTTTCTCACCTAAACTCACTTTTGACTTATGCCCTGAGACTGCTGGCCTGTGCCCAGTTCCCTGAGTGGATCCCTGAGTGGATATCCTGAAGCAATTTCTTTAAAGTCCCAGTGAAATTAAAAATTGCAATGCCTATTTTTGTGAAAATAGGCAGTTGTGGCCTAATGGTAAGAGAGTCGGACTCGTGCCCGGAAGGTTGCCGGTTCGAACCTCAGGGCCGGCGGGTAACGACTGAGGTGCCTTACCCCTACTTGCTGCCCACTGCTCCGGGTGTATGTGTGTTCACTACTCTCTGGATGGGTTAAATGCAGAGGTCACATTTCGGGTATGGGTCGCCATACTTGACAAATAGGTCACTTCACAACTTAAAGGTATAGTTCACCCCAAAATAAAATTATGTCATCATTTACACACCCTCTTGTCATTTTAAACCTGGATGACTTTATTTCTTCCGCAGAACACAAAAGAAGACATTTTGAAGAATGTTGTTAACTGGCCCACATTCACTTGCACTGGTTTTGTGCACATACAATAGAAGTGAATGGGGGCCGGCGCTGTTCGGTTACCAACTTTCTTCAAACTATCTTTTGTGTTCTGCGGAAGAAAGAAAGTCATAAAGGTTTGAGATGGCAAGAGGGTGAGTAAATGATGACAGAATTTTCATTTTTGGGTGAACTAACATTAAGGGTTTTTATGCAACTGGGCCTTGGCACTCTGTCGTAGGAGTCATTAAGCAGAAAGAAAAAAAGAAAATTGATTAAAAATATAAAAATCTTGTTACTATCAGAGTACCTTTATTGTGTCTGTATCACTGGTGTATCTTGGGATAATTCCGAGCTCTTTGAGTTGTCGCCCCAACAGAGTGAGCATGGTGGAGTAAATGTAGTCCAGACTGACTCCAGGGTTGCATTGTGACAGACAGGCTAACTGCACCTCCAGCACGGCCTCATACAGCTCCCTTTGAGCGGGACTAAACCTGGACACGTGGCATGTGAAGTCAGAATTTTTATATATGGGCCATTCTACAGAATTCGTGCAAACTGCTGTACCACAAAAAAAAAAAAACACACATTTAAAAAGCATTCAAGTATTCAAATATTAGTTGTTTACTAAGATCCTTCTATCATCTTTTGAAACCCGCAATAATATTTAAAAGATCAGTAAGCTTAAGTCCCGAACCCAAACCCCTAAATTTCAACTTATGAAAATTATATATATATATATTTTTTTTTAAGTGAAGTTAAAAATATACAGTGGGGCAAATAAGTATTTGATACACTGCCAATTTTTCAAGTTTTCCCACTTACAAAGAATGGAGAGATGTGTAATTTTCATCGTAGGTACACCTCAATTGTGAGAGACAGAATGTAAAAAAATCCAGAAAATCACATTGTATGATTTTTAAATAATTAATTTCCATTTTATTGCATGAAATAAGTATTTGAGACAATAGAAAAATAGAACTTAATATTTGGTACAGAAACCTTTGTTTACAATTACAGAGGTCAGACATTTCCTGTAGTTCTTGACCAGGTTTGCACACACTGCAGCAGGGATTTTGGCCCACTCCTCCATACAGGTCTTCTCCAGATGTTTCAGGTTTTGGGGCCAAAAAATCTTGCGATACATGGCTCCATCCATCCTCCCCTCAATACGGTGCAGTTGTCCTGTCCCCTTTGCAGAAAAGCACCCCCAAAGCATGATGTTTCCATTCCCATGCTTCACAGTTGGGATGGTGTTCTTGGGATTGTACTCATCCTTCTTCCTCCAAACACGGCGAGTGGAGTTTATACCAAAAAGTTATATTTTGGTCTCATCTGACCACATGACCTTCTCCCATGCCTCCTCTGGATCATCCAGATCCACTTCATCCAGATCAAACTTCAGACGGGCCTGGACATGTGCTGGCTTGAGCAGGGGGACCTTGCGCGCGCTGCAGGATTTTAATCCATGGCTGTGTAGTGTGTTACTAATGGTAACCGTTCAGACTGTGGTCCCAGCTCTCTTCAGGTCATTGACCATGTCCTCCCGTGTAGTTCTAGGCTGATCCCTCACCTTTCTCAGGATCACTGACACTCAACGAGGCAAGATCTTGCATGGAGGGCTTCTTCAAGACAAACTAACAGGTCTAAAAATCATACAATGTGATTTTCTGGATTTTTTTACATTCTGTCTCTCACAATTGAGGTGTACCTACGATGAAAATTACATATCTCTCCATTCTTTGTAAGTGGGAAAACTTGAAAAATCGGCAGTGTATCAAATACTTATTTGCCCCAGTGTATATATTTTATATTTTATTTTTAAATGATTAAACTTTATGTAAATTTTATTTTCATGTCACTTCCGAAACAGAGTATGTTTTAGTCCATTGGCTGAGACATTTTTTTTATCAAGAATCGTTACTGTGTCCCTTTCTCTAATAAGCTACATGGTAAGTAGATCAGTCTTATAATTTTGAAATCAATGTGTTCAAAAGTCAGAAAATCTTGTCAGTACCAAACATCTTTTTTCTGCAATTAAGCAAACTGTTTGGGCGTTATTCCATAAAATTTAATTTTTATGTGACTACATCTGCTCAGAACTGTGCTTGCTAACCATGTGCTGATTAGCATCTTTGAGGTAGGCTCAAAAGTATTCAAAAATTGTCACTACCAAAACAGTCATGACCGAAACGTATCACTGGGTATCATTGTTTCAGTAGTGAGAAAAAGTAACAATTAATCATTTATTTGGGGAAATAAACAAAGCTCTGCACAGTTATGCAAATCATTAGTATTTTAGTATGTCTTAGTAGTGATATAGTATGTAAGCTGTAGGTTTTCTATTAGATATTTACTGTCAGATGTGTGTCTGCTATATGTGCTGGCTGTGTATGTGCAACATAGTTAGCTATTTGTATTAACGTAAAATGTTGAAAGTCTGATTCAGCTGTACAAATTAAATATTGTGATCACTACCAAAACATTACCATCACTACTGAAAATGTGTGTCACGACCAAAACATGGGATTTTTTGTCACTTAAAAAGTATATTAGTATATTAAATTATCAATTAAGATGTTATAATAGTGTTTGGTTCAATGTATACTGTATATAAACTAATGAATCCTTAACTTCGAAATCGGTATGATCAATTTTATGCCTTTTACAAAGAAAGATTGGATTCAAAATACAACAAATCTCATAAATTTCACTTCTCCCGGAAAAGCACGGCAACAGCGAGAAAGAGCACACCCATCAATGTGCTTCGTTCGGGTTACGGAAGTTCAGCTGTGAAACTTAGTCATGTGTCTGTTTTTGTTGGCAATCGGCGCAAACTTTTAATGCAATGATGTAATGTCTGCTCGTGCTTTAGTTCCGCCCACTGCACCTCCAGGAGCTTGACTGTTTTCGGAAATAATCGTACAGCTGTATCTGTCTTTTATAAATGTGATCAAACTAAATACTCTTCGAAGATACGAAGTATTCAATACTACTCTATACTTACTCAAGATTAAAATGCGTGTTACCTCCGCTTTAAGTTTTGTTAAAAGCAAACTCACTTTCCATTCACCGGCCAAGTGCGTGTGATGTCACTGACATAACCAAAATATTCACAGCCTCCATCCAACAAGACCATTTCTCCATCCTTGAAAAAAGAACAGTTCGGGTTCAAAGGATCAATCTATTCAGGATTATGGATAAATAAAGGTTCATGAACTTTCATCATCTGCTTAGCCTCATGATGTTCCAAACCTGCTTTGTTTATTTTGTGGAACACAAAATGAGGTGTATGACTAAACATCTAGACAGATTTTCTACAGTCCATGCGACTCATACAATATAATACAGATCTTTTATTGCCAAATAATGATTTTGTAAGAACAGGCCAAAATGTATGTCATTAATCACTGAATATTGCCTCTTTTATTAATCATTTGGATCTACATACGTTTATTCTAATGTAATCTCCGTGCAAGTAAGATTTTTAATAAAAGTTGGGAGTGGTAGGAAAAATGACAATGGTAGTCAAAAGTGCCCAAGAACTGCTTGCTTTCCTGCATTCTTCAAACTATCTTGTGTTCAAAAGAACAAAAAAATAAATATAAAGTAATTTTCCGTACTATGGTAGTCAGTGGGGTCCAAGAACTGTTTGGTTATAAGCATTCTTCCAAATATATTTCTCTTTGTTCATAAGAACAAAGAAATGTATACAGATTTTGAACAACACGAAGGTGAGTAAATGATGACAAAATGTACATTTTTTGGGTGAACTATCCTTTTATACATAAAAACCCCACCGGTGATTATGTGCATTTGCTACATCACCTTCACTATTTGATTGTTGTTGATGTAATGAAGCGTGTTGGCTCGGTTTCCCCCGGCAACCACTGGAGGATAAGCCAGGAAATTAGCACCATGAGCCCGACATTCAAAATCAAACTGCGGGGAACGATATAAAAAAGACAAACAGAAAAGAAACATTGACAAATCAAAAGTTCATTGGTTAGTTTGCAGAGAGACTGCGGCTTAGTTTTAAGACAGGCCATTACCCCTGCACCGCTCAAGGGACAAACAATGCCACATTTACACTGCAATTCTACCCCCCAAAAAGTGTATTTCTCATAAAACACCGGAGAGTATATGATTTCAAACAACTCCTTTGTTATTTTTTGTATACATATATCTGCACATAATCTATGTGTGTAGGCTTTTTATTGTTACCTTTGCGTAGAGATGTGCTTCATCAATATCTCCTCTAGACATAGCCATTGTCTTCTTAAATGCCTGAAGAAAAACACATGCCTCAATACAAAGTTTATGTCACACAACTCCTTACTGACCTACAAGTAGTCAACAGTGACATCACTGCAAAACTGCAAAGACCTACTGTAATGAGAGATTTTTTAACATTTCTCATTCTCATATTAGACACCTGAAATACCATGTCGAGGTGTATGGTACTCTTGTGAGGGGTTTGTTACCTGGGCAGTGATCCGTCCCGCCTCCTTCATCAGCGCGACCTCTGCTGGGCTCTTAATGGCTCTTAGGGAATGAGTGAGGGGACGGAGAGACTGTATCAGTGGTCCTCCCTCCAAAAGGTGGCATACGTGAGTTTGGTGCAACTGCAGGTGGCAAGGCTGCGAGCTGTCGTACCATACAGTTCCACCTGAGATAACAAACATGAGAGTAAGCTTATAAATGACTTTGAGCGGCATTAAAGTAAATGCATGTCTGTTAGGGCTTTATTTGACCTTTCATACTCTTTAGCACAACGCCCAGTTCCTCTGTGCTGTGAACCCGCTCTAGTCCTGTCAGGGCAGCCGCTCCGTCCTTTCCCGAACGAGGCCCATCCCAAAGCTCCCGTGCTGGGTCTCGTCGAGGGACGAACAACACGGCCTGGTCTGGCTTACCTGATCCATACATGACCAGCGCGCTGTCCGGTTCCATAATACCTGTCAGGTACAGGAAGTCCTGGTTCTGGTGGAACGGGTAAGGGATGTCATTGGTCATGTAACGAATTGGATGTGATAGGATGATGACAATGTGGGTTGAGTTTGAGGAGGTTCCAGGACTTGTCGATCTCTCCGCTTGCATCTCGATCAGAGAGGCCAAGCGCTGCCGACGCAACTCAAACTCTGTCTGGGTGAGACCCGGGGTCACCTCACCTGTGAAAAGAAGACATTTAGAAGTTTAATTCAGATTGTAGCGTTTAAATGGCATAGACAAATAAATACATTTTCTTCCGTTTAAACTGTTGTTGGTCAATTCTGCACCACTTGTAGTACTAAACAGAATTTAAAGTGATAGTTCACACAAAAATAAAAATTTACTCACCCTCTTGTCATTTCAAACCTGTGAGATTTTCTTTTTTCTACAGAACACAAAAGAAGATATTTTGAAAAATGACAACTGGCAACCATTCACTTGCATTGGGTTTGTGTCCATACAATAGCAGCCAACTAACAATATCAAAATCTCACTGTACGATAATACCTCGATATAAAGTCCATGGTACAATATTTATTGCAATATTTAAAATGACAAATGATGACTTGGAAACGTGCCATAAGCATCCTCTTTTCTTTATCCTCTAATCATAACTCTTGCTTAGAGGTATGAGTTATAGTATGAGATGGGTCAAATGACCTAATAATCCCTTTTATAAAATAAAATAATAGCACCAGGTGGACCTTGCCAAAGGTAAAATCTTTTATTTTTTCTAACATTCTCTATGGTAGGCCTATCGTTTCATATTGTCATGTGACCACAATAATATTGAGACGATTTTGCTATCGCGATAACACGGTATAGATAATATTGTTACATCCCTATTCAATAGAAGTGAATGGGTGCCGCCGATGTTTGGTTACCAACTTTCGTCCGAATATATCTATTGTGTTCTGCAGAAGAGAGAAAGTCATACAGGTTTGAAATGACAAGAGGGTGAGTAAATGATGACAGAATTTCCCTTTTTGGGTGAACTATCCCTTTAAAAGAATAAATGTTTTTTTTCAAACAGGTTTCCCACATACATTCCCATCTGCCACTAAATAGCCTCATTCAATATTTATCCCATTGGTTGAGGCAGAAGGTGGTTTAATATTGAACATTGAGTAGCAATGCCCGAGTTATTCAAGTGACATTTAACAAGTCCTTGAAACAGAAAAGGCTATGTGAAACTCTCTGACCATATCTGATGAGGTGAGGGTGTGTGTATGGGCTTGGCTGCCCAAGGTATCTCCGTGGAACTTTCTTGGTTTTCCATCCCCCCATTTTCAGAGACACATTTCTGCATTGATGCCATACAGACCCTGTAAGGAGAATAAGCAGTTCAGACACACAAAACACTTCACAGCATCTTCTGTTGAGTTACACAAGTAATCTTTACAATAGTGATATAATGACAAATGCTGATTTGATATTCAGTTCCTGGGTCTAACATACAATATGAAGATTTATAAGATCAAGTCGATCATTAGTCATATGTGAATGAGTGATTTAGTAAATAACAGCAAGTTTATACATCTTGATCCATTACAAGCTAGTTAATACGACTATACTTCGTCAGGTTTGTTATGGCACTGAGCACTTCTTGTTGGTCTGTGAAGTTATGAAAAAGTGACAAGATCGTTGCCAACATGCATAACTTCATACATTGCCTCTTACCAGTTTTCAGTATCCAGCCATAGATTAAACAGAGAAACATTACATTGTAGTAAGTCATATGAACATTAATAAGTGAAGGAGAATCTAAAGAGCTAAACGTTTATTACCTGGACACCAGTGAGAGCGAGAAACGGACTGGACGGCTGATCTCAGTAGATTAGTGGTGGAATGCAACATTGTTGCAAGTACGCGTGATATCTAAAGACAGCTGATGTGTCAACTTTCAACATGAGGTAGAATAAGTTCCCATAATGCATGCATTAAAAATGCGTTTCGGGAATATTAACCTAAAGGCAACATAGTAGAGAAGGAAATGCACATGTAAGCATCATGATCTCGTGGAAAGGTGACCTGTCATCCTCCCCCGTTTAGGATTCTGAGCGCTCATTGGTGGATCGGCAGAAACCCCAACGCTCTGATTGGCCCGTTTCATTATGACAGCGGTACCCTGCGACTATGATGGATGGAGGACCCGTCTGCCTTTTTTTTAATTCACATTCTCTTGTGTTTAATGTTTTAGTAGTAAATAAACAACGTTCTTATAATTCTTATAAAGAAAACCTATGGATTATTTAACGAAACACCTTTCAGTAGTTTTATATTATTAGCATCTATTTTTGGTACAGCTTCCTTGGTTTTTTTAAAGCTTGTAATCGGTTTAATTAAGATTTGTTATGGAAACCAAATTAGTAGAAACCACACCAAAACCATAAGATTAAATATTTTAACATGACAGGGCGATCTTATTGGACATTTCGTTAACTTCATTTGTGATCAATATTTATTGGGTAAATTCCATACAAGACCACCAGCCACCACCATTTTCCAATACACAAACACAATTAGACCCATTATCCATATGCTAGTAATGGGATTTTCACAATAATTTTCCTTTATTTGGTGAGAGAAGAGCTACAGATCTAACATAGCGATCAGAAGACGCGGTGACGTGAAGGACCCCTCTGTTTTCATTCTGTCATAATAGTGAGGGGTTTCATTCCCGCCTGCGCAAAATTCCCAGTCTCGAGGTTCACACACATTGACTTGCGCGTGCAGAGCGAGCGTCCGTCAAATCGCAGCTGAGTTAGCGAGTTTCGCTGTTTCAGGTAAAGCAATAATTACATTTGTATGAACGAGCGCCTGTTTCGACAGGTAAACGAACGATTATTGTAATAACGCGTTGTTTTAACAATTGGCGCTTCTTCGCGCATCATTCCAGAAGCTTCCGTGCAGCGCGTGCGCCTCGCGCCACTAATTATTACAGATAATTTGTCGCACTGTTGCATTAAACAGTTCTACGTTTTTAATACACAATGCTGTTTATTCACGGATGCATAATAATAGTAATTCTGAAATTGCTAATACTGCGTCCTTTTTGTTCCAGCGCAGTGTTTTTTCTGGTTGAGTTGACTGTAGTAAAACATGGACCCGCAGAAAGTGACGGAGTTGAAGGCCTTCGTGCAGCTGTGCAAAGAGAATCCAGCTGTACTGCACATGCCAGAGATGAGCTTCTTTAAAACCTGGTTGCAGGGGTCAGTGTAGTATATTTCTGCGTTGATTTTCGTCTTGTTTATAGTTTATAGGGAGAAGCACTGTATAATAAAATAGGTTTCTATGTAGAGTTTAGTGTGGTGTGAGCCTTCACACCCACAATACATGTGACTCCCAGAAAGTTCCAGCATCATCCCATTTTCAAAGGAGCAAACGGAGAAATAAAGCTTGGCAGTCTTTTATGCCTATTTGTGTAGCATACAAAATTAATGTAACCAACATAATGGTTTTTTAATTATTCTAGGATGGGAGCAAACGTACCATTAGCAACAAATAACAGCTCATCATGCAAGGTAAGAAGTGAAATCAACAGGTACACCTACTGTTTACGCTTACAGTTATGGAGCAAGGCCAGGATGAGCAAAAAAAGAAACATGAGAAACACTTTCTTTCTTGTGCCATGTATGTGCAGGACTTTGACATTGTAAATGCAAAAATTACTAGAGATGCACAGATATATCGGCCAATAATCGGTACAGTTTAAAAACGGTTTATGATAAGGGCCGCTATATCCTGTCAATCAAAAGAGGACAAGAAAATGCAATGAATTTGTGCTCTGTATATAGAAAATGTTAAGAAACATCAGCAGTTTGTTGTTCAATATTAATAGTCATTATATGAATTAATAACATTCAGAAAGATAAAAAAAAAGAATTTAATCTTCAGCATTGGACAGATATCATTCTGAATAATCGGTGTCTGTGGAGAAATTTAGTACATCTCTAAAAAATACCAGAAATGGACTGTATACTTGTTTTTTTTTTTCAGTTTGTAGTGTATGAGTTTAGTAGTCTCACCACTTAAATGATGTTACACATAAAGCAGCGTGTTTTTATTAAATATTAATATTATTATTTAATATAGCTTGAAACATTTCCACAAAAATATCATCTGTGTGTTTCTGTTTTAAAAGCCCCTGGAATGCCTTTGCCTTTAAGCAGCCGCTTAAAGTGCATTACTGTGAATGCAATTTTTGTTTGTTTTTATAAAGTGAGGTGCAAGTCTAAATAATTTTCTCTGTGCTAATTCACAGTTAAACATTCCTTTAAAGTTTCACCAGATAAAAAATCATTTACATGTAAATAGGTTGTTTGCACGTGACGTCACGGCACTGCACAAAAGTGCAGATGGAGGGCAGCAAGTGATTTTCTGCATAGGAATGCACTATAACAAACTCAAAATACCTATGTTTTGCATAGTTGACTGTTCAAATCGATCAAACTATGAAAGGTGTTTTTATTGTGTAGCAAAAGTTGATGTTCATGAAGGGGGGAAATGCGAGTATTGACTGAGAAAGGAGATAAAAGTGGTTTGTAAACCTAAATCTGCGGTTGGGATGAGCCGAGCCTTATGACTTTCTAACGCTTAACGAGGTTTAAGGTACCTAAACAATGACCAGGTGGGCTCAAATGTCTGTCAAACCTTGTCATGAACACTAGCTGCCAAGATCGAGTCCTGATTAAACGGATTAAGTGATAAATCTTGCGTTAAGTGTTTCTCCCCCATAGAAGTCCATTATAATGAAACGGCTTAACATACCGAAACAACGACCACGTAAAACCAAATTTCTATTAAATCTTAACTGTAATACACACAAGCTACTGTTAAAAGAACAAGCACATATAAGAATAGTGTCACGTTAAGCTTGTTCCTCATAGAAGTTCATTATAAAGAAACCACATAACATGGTTAAACCAACCTATAATGCAACATTTTTTGCAATAAATTTGCAACATTTCCATGAGGATCGAATACATGGTCTTGCCAATTTTACTAAGCTAAATAGGAAAAAATATTGTGGGGGTTAAATTTAAGATATTGTATGTAAACGTAGATTACATACAATAATCTACGTTTACTTACTGTCTGTAGGTCTTCCGACCTACAGACAGAAGCTTAAATCTGCCAAGCCTGTAGCAAGAACAGCAAAGAGATGGAGCAGCGAAACAGAGCGGGCCTTACAAGCCTGTTTCGACTGCACGGATTGGAGTGTCTTTGAAGCTGCAGCCACTGATCTGGATGAGTTAACTGACACAGTGACATCCTACATCAGCTTCTGTGAGGACATGTGTATTCCCACCAGGACTCGCTTAACATACAACAATGACAAACCATGGTTTACAATGAAACTGAGACAGCTTCGTCAGGCCAAAGAAGATGCTTACAGAAGTGGGGACAAAGTCTTGTATAATCAGGCCAAAAACACACTGACAAAGGAGATAAGAGCAGCTAAGAGAAGCTACTCTGAAAAGCTGAAGAACCAGTTTTCAGCCAACGACCCTGCATCGGTGTGGAAAGGCCTGAAAGACATTACCAACTACAAGCCATCATCCCCTCAGTCTATGGGTAATCAACGACTGGCTGACGACCTGAACGACTTCTATTGTCGTTTTGAAATGCAGAGTCTCACCCTTCACACCCGCCCTGACCCTATCTCTGCTATACCATTAACACCTCCTCTTGACATTCAACCTGCACTTAAGATCTGCGAAGAGGATGTTTGCCAGCTTTTCCGCAAACAAAAGATCAGAAAAGCACCAGGCCCAGACAATGTCTCACCCTCCTGCCTGAAAGTCTGTGCGGAGCAGCTGTCGCCCATCTTCACTAATATTTTTAACAGATCTTTGGAGCAGTGTGAAGTCCCTTCATGCTTCAAACGCTCCACCATCATCCCTGTACAGAAGAAACCCAAAATATCTGGACTTAATGACTACAGGCCTGTTGCTTTAACATCTGTGGTCATGAAGTCATTTGAGAGACTTGTACTGGCCCACCTGAAGGACATCACCAGACCACTTCTTGATCCCCTCCAGTTTGCTTACCGAGCAAACAGGTCTGTGGACGATGCAGTAAACATGGGACTGCATTACATCCTACAACACCTAGACAGACCAGGGACTTACGTCAGGATCCTGTTTGTAGACTTCAGCTCGGCCTTCAACACCATAATCCCAGACCTCCTCCTGCCCAAGCTTACCCAGCTCTCTGTGCCAACCTCTACCTGTCAGTGGATTATTAACTTCCTGTCGAACAGGCAGCAGCTAGTGAGGTTGGGAAAATTTAAATCCAGCACATGTACCATCAGCACCGGAGCTCCTCAAGGATGTGTTCTTTCTCCACTGCTATTTTCACTCTACACAAACGAATGCACCTCTACAGACCCTTCTGTCAAACTCCTGAAGTTTGCAGATGACACCACAGTCATTGGCCTTATTCAAGACGGTGATGAATCTGCCTACAGAAAGGAGGTTGCTCAGCTGGCTGCCTGGTGTAGTCAAAACAACCTAGAGCTGAATGCATTCAAGACAGTGGAGATGATAGTGGATTTCAGAAGGAACCCTCCATCACTTCCTCCCCTCACCATCCTGGACAGCACTGTGGATACTGTGGAGTCATTCAGGTTCCTGGGCTCCACCATCTCTCAGGACCTGAAGTGGGAGTCCCACATAGACTCCATTGTAAAGAAGGCCCAGCAGAGGTTATACTTCCTCCGTCAATTGAGGAAGTTCAACCTACCACAGGAGCTACTGACCCAGTTCTACTCAGTGGTCATCGAATCTGTTCTGTGCACTTCAATTACTGTTTGGTATGGCTCGGCCACCAAATCAGACCTACGAAGACTACAACGGACAGTTCGTAGTGCTGAGAAAATTATTGGTGCTCCTCTGCCCACACTTCAGGACCTGTACGATTCCAGAGTGAAAAACAGGGCAAGAAAAATCATCATTGACTCCACACACCCAGCACACAAACTCTTTGATCTGCTGCCCTCTGGCCGGCGCTTTAGAGCACCAAACACCAGGACTTCCAGACACAGAAGCAGCTTCTTCCCCCAGGCAATCTCCCTCCTAAACAGATAACTGCTCCTTAAGAGCAATATTCCACTTCCACTACTCCTATAGTGTGCACTACTGTGCCTTATTATATCTACATCTTATGTATACATGTATATAACACTACCTCTACTTACTAAATTATCCATTTGCACAAGTGTACATACAATCTGTTAATATGTTTATTCTACTATATACTACCCGGTACAATGTCTCTTATATGTTATTATCCCCCATTTTCTGTAAAATAGTCTTTATTTTTATATATGCACAATTTAGAATCTTTTAGACTGTAAATCGCATTATATTATATTGTATTGTATTGTCATTGTGTTAAATGTCTGTACTAGAAGCTTCCAACACCAAAGAAAATTCCTTGTGTGTGCAAGCACACTTGGCAATAAAGCTCTTCTGATTCTGATTCTGATTCTGATTAGTGCTAGATGTGCTCTTACAGTAGCAGAACCATTATGTTTTAAAAGATGAACAATCTCTGTTTTTATTTGCTTGTAGGGAAGCTGTCCATGTGATGGGGCTTCCAAAGCCGCACCAGGATCCGAACCAGCCCCACCATCTGAGAGCGAGGAGAGTGAAATAGGTGCGTGACATTTATTGACTCTAATACCCTTTTTAATATCCTTTGTTTGCTCTGCATATGCCATCACTCTGGCTTTTTATGGCCTGGTAATAGCCGTGAACTTTCTCTAAACTCTTCCTTTGCCTCTGTATGGCAGTGTGCATTCTTTCTAGCAGTGAATATCAACCCCAAAAACAGTTAAAGCAGATGTTATGAGTTTGTTGTGAAGCTGGTAACTGATTGGAGGTTACGTCGTTAAATTTAACTGTTTTATATCATGAAACGTTACTGTAGTTTGTTTCATTTCTTCAGAAATAGACAATGAAGGAGTGATCGAGCCAGATACGGATGAACCTCAAGAGATGGGCGATTACGAGAACCTGGAGGTACAGACATTGTGCATTCATTCAAATTGTCCCTGATCTCTATATGAAATTTATAGTACCTGTAGTAAAGTTGTAGTACAAAATTGCAATATTTCCGACTAGTCCAAAAAGGACATAAGCGTATTCATGAAGTAGTCATAGCAGACGTCAACAAACAAAAACAAGATTTTACAAGTTGACCCAATAGAAAAATATATCTACATTTGGAATTGGGCATCCCTTTCATAAATATTTCATTAAATGACAGAGGATGCGTGTGATCAACGTTTTCAAAAGCTTTAATCATGCCCGTAAAGTAAAAGTATACAACCAGGATGATGGGATAACTTTCTTTAATCTCAGGTCACAGATGAAATGATAGACCAGGCCAACGAGAAGAAGATGGAGGCCATTGGTGTGTTAGGAGATGGTGAGCTACCACATTACTTGTCATTGTGATGGCTGTGATTTTGTAATCATTATTTACATTTCTTTAGTTGTCTGTTGAAGTCGTGTTGTGGAAACCTTTTTATAGTGCTTATTCTAATGCTGGTGTTTTCAGGTGACCTACAGAAAGCTCTGGAGCTGTTCACAGAGGCCATCAAGCTCAACCCGAAACTGGCCATTCTTTATGCCAAAAGAGCTAGGTAGCAGCAAATCACTAATTTACGTACTGGTCTGATTTCTTAAAGCATGTGGTTTTAAGTATGACGGTTGTGTGTCTTCTTTCAGTGTGTATGTGAAGATGCAGAAACCCAACGCCGCGATCAGAGACTGTAACAGAGCCATTGACATCAACCCAGACTCTGCCCAACCCTATAAATGGAGGGGGAAAGCACACAGGTAAAATTCATATATAAAAGTAAAAAAATAGATATAAAAGTATAATTCTGGTGTTTAAACCCCTCATGTCATTCCAAACCCATATGACTTTTGTAAAACAAAATAGAAAGATTAGCAGAAAGAGATTAAGAATGTTGTCACAATTTTATTATAGTGTTCTTGTGCTTTTTATTTGTGGTTGCCCGGACATTTCGCTAAACATTCCTTTTGTGTTTTGCAAAAAAACATATATTTACCACCATGATTTCACATAAAGCCACGGGTATACTTGACTTTCCGTGTCCGTCTCGCACACAAACGCGTCCGCACAGCTTCTTGAGCATACTCATCACGGATTAAGTGCGGACGTCCGGGTTCAACACATGCGCAATACAAACGAGTATGTGTGCTCTACCAGACCATCAGAGGGCAGCACTGAGTCGCGTCATTTACAGACCCACTGCAAATTAATGATTGAGGAAGTAATTCGCCATTGCAAACAATCTGAGCAAACAGCAAGACGACAAGAACAACAACCAAACAGTATGGAGAAGGATATGCTTCTTAGCTTACTGTTCTTGGTTTCAGCGTGTTGATTTTGTATTATTCTTCTTTGACAACTGCACACTTTCTGTGTGTGTATTGACCCCTAGTGGACTAGTGCACTTATTTCGCGCATGCGCTGTTGTACGCGGCACGTCCGCGCGGTCTCAAAAAATGGGACCCTTCTGATGACGAAAATTGCGTCATGCGAACGGACCGTACTTCGCCTTAAACATCCTCCCATGTAGAATAAGATGCGGATCCGTTTCATATAAGGGTGTGTTGTGTTGAGTTTGTGTTGGGCTCGGGCTTATGTTACTACCGCAATGTTAAAGATATATGATTCTCTCTCTCGCTCACACAGATTGCTTGGGTGTTGGGAGGAGGCGGCAAAAGACTTGGCAATGGCCTGCAAACTTGACTATGATGAAGAGGCCAGTGCCCTGCTTAAAGAAGTCCAGCCAAAGGTATCAATGCCACACCCTTACAAAAATACTGGCCCTGTGACGCTGACCTAAAACCTACGATTGTGTGTTTGTGTGAATCTCCTCACCCTGCTTTGATTGTAATGTTCCGTATGAAATGTAGAATATCATAAACATTTTGACAAACCTGTCCCTCGCAGGCCAACAAAATCATCGAGCATCGGCGCAAATATGAACGCAAGCGAGAAGAACGGGAGATCAGAACGAGGCAAGAACGAGTCAAGAAAGCAAGGGAAGAACATGAAAGAGCACAAAGGGTAAGATGGATGGATTGAAGAATGTGATGACTCAATGGTCTGATTTAGTGTCACACTGGTTCATGTGCGTCTGTGTGTGTAGGAACAGGAAGCCAGACAACAGGCTGGAGGAGGTGCACAGGGAGGGTTCCCCGGATTTCCAGGTACATCTTTGGTCATTGGAACTGATTAGGTGAATTATTGCTGTAATGAAAGTTGTTTATATATACTTATTTCTTCAGGAGGTGCTGGTTTTCCAGGTGGATCTCCATTTGGAATGCCTGGACTCGATGGGCTTCTCAAAGACCCAGAGGTTCTCATGGCTATGCAGGTAACATTTTACCACATACAGCCGTGAAAAAAATAAGAGAATTTTCATTTCAAAAGCATTTCTAGATGTATTGTTGTTATTACACTCCAGCCTTTGTTGAATTTCAACAAAATCAAACCTCAGGAATGACAAAGTCATTTAACAGCAATTTGAAAGACTGACAGCATGACAAGACACATGAAAACTGATAAAAATCGAGGTCACCACATAAAAAAAATATTTCTGAACTTTTCCTAAATATATGTACAATTATAACTGCTGTTTTGCTTAAAAGTGATTATGAACTTGTTTTCTTTGCAGTATTTAAGGTCTGAAAAAACACAGAGCATCTTTTGTGTTATTTTCACCAGTTTCTCCTGTTTTCATTTTCTGGAAATAAATGCAAAAAGAAATTTTTGTTGGAAATTTGGGAGAAATGTTGTTAGTAGTTCACAGAATAAAACAAAATGAACATTTTACCTAAACGCATACCTATAAATAGTACATTTTAAAATCAGAAAAATGGTCTCTAAAATGGTCTCTTAATTTTTAATAGACGTTCAACGTGTTTTAAGACCTTCCGGCGTCTTCGGAACACAAATAAAGATATTTTAGGTGACATCCGAGAGATTTCCAGACCTCCTCATAGACATCATGGTTATAGTTGTTGTCAAGGTCCAGAAAAGTACTAAAGACATCGTTAAATTGGTCCGTCCGATCATAGTGGCTCAATTGAATTTTTTTGAAGCCACAACAATACTTTGTGCGAAAAACAAACCAAAATAATGACTTTAATCGATATATTCTCCTCTGTCTTTTCAGTCAATGGTCCGTGTTCACGAGAGCACTTCGACGCATGCGCATTCGGTTTGTACGGTTGGGCAAAAAAAGTGCAAGTCTTCCTCAATATCGAAATCATCAGACATTTTGCGAAGATTAGCTTATATACAGTGTGCGTCTGCTTGTAAACACAGAGTTGCACTTCTGGGTTGTCAGTCAGAACGCCGGCGTCTGCCCCCACTGAATGCACCATAGACTGACAAGACTAGTCTGACAAGAAAATATATCAATTAAAGTCATTATTTTGTTTCGTTTTTCGCACATAAAGTATTCACATTGCTTCAAAAAAATTTATTGAGCCACTATGAGCGGATTGACCAATTTAACGATGTCTTTAGTACTTTTCTGGACCTTGACAACAACTGTAACAATGATGTCTATGAGGAGGTCTGGAAATCTCTTAGATGTCCCCTAAAATATCTTTATTTGTGTTCCGAAAACGCCGGGAGGTCTTAAAACATGTTGAACATCATGTGGGTGAAAACATAACACAATTTTGATTTTGAGATGAACCTTTCCTTAAATTTAGATGGTGGATTTGGAAAATGGAAAAGATTTTGGGTCTGATGGGCTTTTAGTTGGCAGATATTTATATATATATGTGATGAGTGTCTGGTTTCAGTCTTCAGTTTTAAATATATTTGAATACCCATCGGATTCTCGTCCTCTAGGACCCAGAGGTGATGGCAGCCTTCCAGGATGTGGCACAGAACCCAGCCAACATCGCCAAGTACCAGAGCAACCCCAAAATCATGGCTCTTATCAACAAACTCAGCTCCAAGTTCGGTGGCGAGCAGCCCTAAAGGGCATAAAATGTGAATGGTGGATAATGTCTGGTTCCAATACTCTGATGTAGCTTTTTCTCACTCTTTTCTTGCCACAAAATACAGACAGGACTTAGCTTGGAGCAGCCAAAGTAGAGATACAGTTTTACAGGAGTTGAGACGTGTACTGCAATGCTGAAAAACTAGAAGAAAACTATAAAGAGTATAGGAACAAGACCAGGGAGATGGTGGGGGTTGAGCAAGAACTGTCAAGATTTGGTTTATTTTTCTGAAGTTTTGTTGGGGAAAGACTATTTCATGGTTTTCACTGAGGTCAGCTCACTCAACACATTTAACACTTAAGAAAAAGATTCTGGGACATTTACAGCGTATCATAATGTGGGTCAAGGTATCAGTACTTATGGACTTGAGAAAAACGTAAGTCAGCAGTTGCTGCATAGACATACAGCCAACGATTCCAGGGGTTCGAGTATAATTTATAACAATCCCTTTCACAGCTGATGGATGTGATCTGTGCTTTTCTCCTAAATCCCTATTCATATTGTTTCCTTACACATCAAATATTAACTTCTGATAGATTAATTTGGTCCAGTGTGTCATTGTTGCTTCATTCTCCAGATTGATAACATTCAATTTAGACTACATTTCTAACAGATCATACATATTTCATGTCCAAATCAAACAGTCAATCACTTTAGTTTGATTTATGTACTTTTTGATTAACTTGAAGTTTCTTTTGTCCTCACCCTCAATGTAATCTTAACAGTTTTCTGGCTATTGTCAATGCAAAAAGTAAAACTCAAACAGATTCTTGTAATAAATGAGCATTTAATATGAATTTTCATGATTTCATTCAATAAACATTTTGGTTGTTGCAAATTTAAGTCTGTTCTTGTATGGAGTATTTACTGGTTTAAGAGTAAACCGTGTACAACTGCATGTTAAAGGGATAGTTCACCCTAGAATTAAAAATCTGTCCTGAATTACTCACTCTCTAGTTGTTACAAAACTGTTTAAAATTCTTTGTTTGCTTGAACACAGAAAGATATTTGGAAGAATAACAGTAACCAAACAGTTCTTGGACCCCATTGACTACCATAGTAGGAAAATGACAATGGTAGTCAAAGTGCCCCAGAACTGTTTGCTTTCCTACATTTCTTCAAAATATATTTTGTGTTCAACAGAACTCGAAGGTGAGTAAATGACAGATTTTTTTGGGGGGGTGAACTATCCCTTTTAAAAGTCTGTAATTTCCCCATAAGTAATGATTTCAAGTTGAAATCTTCTAGTGTTAATATTAGAGCAGACAAATTCACCTAAAGTATAACCAAATGCAGTTTGGTGCATTACAAAATTTTGGCCAGTGATAACATATTACAAAACTTTCCGTTATGAAAGGACGATTATTTGATGACACATTCTTACAATTATGCGATGATAACTTGCTTGACAAGTTATTTCGGCCATTTTATTAGTCATTAAAACGCAAAATTTAAAAGAAACTTGCTTATTTTGTTCTTGTCTAGGTATAATTTTACTATATCTTGGCCATCTCATCATTTGTGCACTGATCTACATAACTAAAAAAAATCAACAAGAATTAAATTAAAAAATGTTTTCACATTAATGCAGTGGTTTAAAGCATACTTGCTTTAGTTTAATTCTCTTATAAAGAGTAAAAAATAAACCAAACCATATGGACTCTAGAGAGACTTTATTCATAATTTACAGCCTTGTATGCTGCACAGAAATAAAAAATCAACAATTTAACGCTGTACTAATACATCTATTTAACAAGAAAACAGCGGCATCTAAACAGAAGGAATGATGCCTGATGGAAATGCTGAATCAGTCCAGACGCTGCTAATGACCATACCTAAAAAAAAAAAAAAACATCAATCAGCAAACATGTGCAAGCAACAAATACCTTATTTCAAAGTTTTACCCTTCATAAAGAAGCTGTCGAGTGGGATAATATTCCTTCTGAATCTAAACGCATCAACAACTCCTTTAGTCCGACTATGTATTTAACTGGGAGGGAAAAAAACTCACTTCTGAAACTCCCACTCTCTGTTGTCCAGGGGACACACCTGTCTGGTCTTCAGCCAGCGAGAGATGCAGTGGAAATGAAAAGCGTGCTGTAGAAACAAACAACCAAGTCACAACACTGCTCTACAGAGCCCAGGCTGTGTATATACACTGTGCGTTTATGGCCGTACTCACATTGCAGACTCCCCAGGCCACTGTGCACTCTTCTGATGTCGCAGAGGCTTGGTTAGCTTGACACTCTATACCTAAAACAAAAACACAGCAGGTTTATTGTTAAATAATAGCTTAATACTAGTTCTATTATAACCTAATACAGTTTCAAAAGAGTGGATTCTAAGATTGTAGACCAAACGATACTTACAAAGATCCATAATGTGATTTCTGCAAATGGCACAGTTGTCCACCACAATGTCCCAAGCCCACAGTGCCACTGCATTCCACTTTAAGATAAAAAAACTTAATGCAACCAAACAAATCTCCTGGTCAGCATCACCTCACTCATCAGAAAAGCCTCATTTATTCAAGTTTAGAACACTATAAACGATATTACAAAAAGTCATCTTAAGGCAGTACAATATCTCAGTGCGAACTATGATTTTATTATAGTCAAAGTGTATTAGCCATGTTTTGTGTGTATGGTATAACTACAAATAAAAAAAAACATTGTTACTATAGTGAAACCACAGGTAATTTATGCAAGGGAAGGTAATATCATGGTACTTAGTGATGACGTCGATAATACCACCATATTTTCTAATAGCACTGTACTTGTTGTTGGAACTAAACATATAACCGTGTGGGGTTTAAAACAGATAAATAATAATAAATAAAATACTATACTACTATAATAAATAGTAATTCTCAAAACTGTGTAAGCAAACATCTCACTGAATCTCACCATGCCTGAATTGATTCTCAATCGGATCTTCATGTAACGTTACCTAGGGGCCTGGTTTAATAATCTAAGATTACGCTGCAGAATTTAATTTAACGTTACTGGAGAACAAATCTACAAAAGCGACCCAAACACAGGCTTATTTTTATCTACCTGACACTAAATTATACGATGTCAAAACAGGTAGAACGCTTTTCGTAACGATAAAACATCTTAACAACATGATAAACCAAACCACATTATGATGTGTTAGTTACAGCACTGCTAATGCTAACCGGGGATTACAAACGCACTGCTCTAGAAGAGCGGCTCTTCTAGAGCCTTCATTTTACATTTGAAATGGACTGGACGATATATGAATGTATGGCATTATTTCTTAAAATTGACTTTACGGCTGATTACCTTTTTTACTTCAAAACGCTTCTTGCTAGCTCCGCTGTTAGCTCCACTTGGGGTGTCTACATCCATCGCGGCCGCCATGGTTGCTGTTGGACTGATGATGATGATCTCGCGAGAGTGAGCGGGAAAACAGCCACCTCAGGTTTAATGTACCTTACGTCGACGCATTAAAGCAATGTTGTATACTGGGCAGCATTATTCGTGTTTGTTTAAACGCAAGAATGTTGTAACTAAATTAACATACTTAGACAATAGTGTATTAAACGTCCGAAAAGAGAAAACAGTAGGTTCTACCGAGATTTGAACTCGGATCGCTGGATTCAGAGTCCAGAGTGCTAACCATTACACCATAGAACCTGTTAACTATTATGCGAAACATTTATGTATTCAAACAGCTCTTTACAGACCAGGGAACAGGGAAACTGTTGCCAGGGAGATAATGGAAGCGGTTGCCACGCATGTTCAAAAGGAGAGTGGTGCCAGGGAAACCAGTGGGCACTTTGGTGTGACCACGTTCCTCACAGGTAGCGTGTCGAGCATCAGACTGACGGAGAGAGGAAGAGGATAGTTATAGAAAAGAAGGCGACAAATCAATAATCGTCTCCTTCTCTGACTTTTTCTCACCTCACAGTCGCAATTCTTACGACATTTGTTATTTTTCTTGGGCTTGATTTTTGGTGTAATCTTTTCATCCTCAGTTTTCGCCTCTCCTTCCTTCTCTGTATCATCTGGCATCAACTCGTCTTGTTGTCTGCAGCGGAGGTCCTGTTCCTGCACATTCTCCAAAGGTTCATCTGAGAGGTGTGGCGGCCAAGCACAGGCACCATAAAGCTTTATCCCGGACTCCTGTGTCCATATCTTCAGGCCCTGCAGTAAACAGGTACATCTGATGGGGTTTCCTAAAGGACAGCGAATGAGACACAGCGTTGCATTTTATATTACATTTATTCATTTAGCAAATTTAGCAAAAGCAACATACAATAAATTGATCTTGAGTCTCTAAGAGATTTGAGAGTTTGTAACTGCATTTTTCATCAGCATTAATGTCTCGATAAAAAACATGTAAATGAAGAAACACAAAAGGAGTTTTAGGATGAAAAAGATCTCTGTATTTTTATTTTATTATATCATTGATCTTGACATTTTAAAAAGTTCAGAATAATGTTTCAGATGGACAGGGTTTACAATTATCTTACATATAAAAATGATTATTAATATTACAACAAAATTCAAAATGTTGTATTTATGTCAGCGTACCAGTGAGGTTAAGGCCGGTGAGCTGTGTAGTTCCCGTGAGGGCCTGTATGTAAGGGAGCTGGTTGTAGCTCAGGTCCAGATGAGAGATGAAGGGAGAGAGAGACAGAGCTGATACTGACAGATCCTGTAAAGCCATGTGCTTCAAAAACAGGTGTGTGAGTTTTGGCATTGTCACACTCTCCTCCACTAGATATGTCATGGGATTATAACTCATGTCAAGGTGAGTCAACTCCAATAATCTGAAAGAGGGGCAATTATAAAGAACAGTGAAAAACATATTTTATATATAATTTGATATATAAAATATCAGAAGCCTGTTTTCCCTTAACTTTTACTATAAAAGCTAGAGTTTTAAAAATCCTTTCATCGTTTATTTATCTGCATTTAAATCCAAACCTGTAGCCTTTTATCTTCTGCAGAACTCAGAAGAAACCAAACAACAGTGACCCGCATTGACTTCCATTTTATGGACACAAAACCACTGAGACATTTCTCAAAATATCTTCTTATGTGTTCCACAGAAGAAAGAGTCATTTTGAATGGGATGAGGGTGAATAAATGATGACAGAATTATTTTGGGGTGAACTATCCATTTAATAGAGCAATAAAAGAGATACCTGGTCATAGTTTTTGTAGGAAAGAACTGAAGCTCATTATGATCCAGGTTCAACTGAGTAAGTGTGAGAAGGCCAGCAAACGCTTCACTTGCCAGATTATTTAAAGAGTTATGACTCAAACGTAACAACTGGATATTCAACATCCCCTGGGAGACAGACACAAACATTGGTTAAGAAATATTTGCACAAACAGATAGTCAAAGAACAGTTTTTTTGTGTTTAATTGTGTTATGTTTTTTTATTATTATTACTTAAAAAAATGTAAAACAACCTTACTGCTTGATTGATATTAATTGGAATGCAAATAAAACAAAACTTACTTTTTGAAAAAATTCAAAAACGATGTTTTCTGTTTTTGCAAATGAACTCTTCATTTAGAAATAAAAAGATTAATCTGTAACCGTGGTTTCAACAAAGAGATTATTAAGGTTCCAAACCAAAAAATGAATAGGAATGATTAGGAAAGTTTAGGAATTATCAAGAACCATCTACAATTCACTTAGAAGTGGTGATCTACCTGAAACATCATGTTAGACGGTAGACAAGTTGATTGTGGGTGAGAGAGAGCAGGTTTAAAGAGCGCAATGAAGCAAACGCTCCAGGGTGGATCTCCTCAATGCGGTTTCGATCCAAATATAACTGCTTCAATGATGATAATCCATCAAATGATTCCTGATCAGAGAGAGATGGTTAAAACACACATGATAACCACAGAGATCAGATCCTGTACTTGCACATCTAGGAACACACAGAATGTGAAGGAGACCTGGTATGTACCTGGTAGAGGATGTCAATGTTGTTGTGGGTGAGGTCAAGCTGCACCAAATGGGAAAGTCCCCGAAACGCTCCTGCTCTTACCGAGTGGATCCTACATCCCTGCAGGTTCAGATGAGTCAGGTAGGGGGTGTGTTTAAAAGCTCCTTTACTCAGGTCTCCAAGATTATTTCTCTTCAGATCCAATTTCACTGTGATCTACAAAACACAGAGAAAACAGATAATTATGATGTGCATGCTTATAATAATGCAATTAAATATGCAGTCACATTTAGCTTTACTGGATTTAGAAAGCAACTGGGGCTCACCTCCTTTATGGTAGGAGGAATGTGCATAAGATTTTTCCCTATGCATGTTACAGTGAGCTTGGTGTCATCACAGACACAGATGCGTGGACACGTCACAGTTTGACTCAAGGGTATAGAGGTCATGAGGAATAGCATTACCATCAGCCTCATGGTGAAGACCTCCTAAAACAGAAGTTCTGCGATGAAAAATGACTTATATGTGCAATTTACAATAAGATAAAGAATAAAAAACACAAAGAATAATTCATCAAATATCCCATGACACTGTCTGCATCTGCATTTTAGAGTTTTTTCTTGGAACAAATTTGGTAAATTCTTGCATTTTGACCTCTGATCCTATTCAGGGCTGTACAAATTAACACTGTGCTACTACATTTCACAGCAGGTCTACCCTTTTGTGCATGAATGGACAGAGCAGACAGAGAACCATTTGATTCATTTCCATTTTTAACATTTGTTTATAACCTTGCATAAGTATTGAATCTCAATGAACACAAATTATCTTACCATGTTAATTTAAGAGGTCAATAGTTTCCATCTCAACTGAAATAACACTGCCAAACATTCAAATTAACCAGAATTTGACCAGAAAGTGTCCATTAGGGACACAAAATAAATGATCTAAAGTTGCTTTATTTTTCAATTTTCAGATAACGCTCCTTCCTTCAAACACATCTTATTAGCCAAGTATGCATTTCTATAATAATAATAAATGCTTTTAACCAGTTATATAAAACGTGCCACTTACCTCTTTCACTGCTGGTTTAACTATAGATTTCACAAAAAAAACATGTCTTTAAAATAATGGATATGTAAAAAAATGTTAAAAACAGACCTTGGCTGCACGTTTCCAACTTTCCTCTCTCTAAAGTGTCCTGGTTAAAGCTGAAACAGAGGTCTGTCCCTGTGGTTTTCTTGAACAAACCTTCACACTGGTCCATCAGTTGATGTTCAGGGCAGTGCTTCAAACCTTCTGACTGCATGACAATTCCTGATCATCACAAGCTTTCTCCAAAGAAAAATCTTCTCTAAGCTGTATTGGTCAAATGCTTTTTGGCCTTTATATACACTGTAAAACTTTGCTGTAGTTTTTGCAGCAGGTTTGCCAGTAACTTATTGTAGCTTTAATTAATATACTTTCCGATTAGTACTGTTTTCAATTACTTAAATCAAAATTAAAACACTTTAACTTTTGAGATTCAAAATGAGCAAGAAGAGACTGGCATTAGCACAGCAATACTGCAAAAAAAGACATTCTTCCTAAGCATTTTCTCTTGTTTTCTGTAAAAATATTTAAAACTTCTTAAATTACGATACATAACAAGAAAAGTGACCCAAGATATTTAGTCTTGTTTTATGAAAGAAAATATATAAACTAGGTAAGTTTATGCTTAAAACAAAATTGTACATTAAATCTACAGTAAATTACTGGCAAACCTGCGGCGAAATTACAGCACAGTCTTACAGTGTACAACATCCATTTAAAAACCATCTTTAAATAGAGCACATTAATTTTGATCTACATTTATGAAAGGTTTTAAAATGCATCAATGTTACATAAAACTCATTGCTCCATGTAATATGTATTTAAGGAATCATGCAGTAAACCCAGTGTGTGTGTTTATAGACTTCTATGTTTTTACACCCCGTTCATAAGCTGTAAAATGTTTTGCATAAAAAAAGGAGAAATGGTGGTGTTATTTTACAGTCATTTTTATTTAATAAATTATATCATTGACAGATGACACCAATCACCTTTATTAGGCTATGTTATGCATGCCGTTTGTGACAAGCAGAGCGGGACGAGGGCCATGAGGGAACGGCGCGTGGCTGGTGACGCGAGTGATAATGAGCGTCAGCTGCGCGTTGCACCGGTCTCGCATCTCTCATGGAGGAGCTCCGGAAGCATAAAAGGAGGAGCGACAGCGGTGAAGGACGAGAGAGAACCAGGCCTGGATTTTATGTTATGTTTTATTATGTTTGTGTGGCCGGCAGTCGATCTATTGCCAGAAATGCAATATAATATACATAACTATATCTTCATAGGTGTATAAAGAGCTTACACAATGAAGCGTTATGTTTTTATTACCTTAGAATGAGCTATTTCTATCTACATAAACCGCGGGTCCCCTTGCATATAATTCGCCATGTTCTGTCAGCTGTCGTAGTGTTTCGAACGGGAGGGGTGGAGTGAGTGGTTGGTTGCAATTCGCAACCTTGCCGCTAGATTTCAATGACTGCACCTTTAAGGCACTAATTGCATTATGAGAGTGTATGTAAACAAAAGAATTAGCAAGCTAGCACTGCTGGCTAGTTTATAAATACATAAAAATAATCTCCTCAACAAAACCTAAAACAAAACAAAAAATACTGTAGTCTTATGTGCATTTAAAGTGCTGATTGGCTCACAGATATAACCTTATAGAACCCAATTATAATTCGATTTTGTAGATAGAACCTTTTTGTTTTCTCAAAAAAGTCCCAAAATGTTGTCACAGAATAAGAATACGTGAATAACTCAATTTTGACCAAAATGTCAGATAGAACCTTAAAATTCTAACGCGACGAAGTGTAGCCTCACGCATTAGAAAGGTTAGACCCTATCTCACTGAACATGCGGCACAACTCCTTGTCCAGGCCCTGGTAATCTCAAGGTTGGACTACTGCAATGCTCTCCTTGCTGGTCTTCCTGCAAAGGCTATCAAACNGTAGCCCTTCCCCTTGCCACTTTGTTTCAAGAGGCAAGGGGAAGGGGCGAGGGGTAGGCGAAGGGGTAGAAAATAGAATTGGGATTGGGCCTTACAGTGTACAACATCCATTTAAAAACCATCTTTAAATAGAGTACATTAAATTTGATCTACATTTATGAAAGGTTTTAAAATGCATCAATGTTACATTAAACTCATTGCTCCATGTAATATGTATTTAAGGAATCATGCAGTAAACCCAGTGTGTGTGTTTATAGACTTCTATGTTTTTACACCCCGTTCATAAACTGTAAAATGTTTTGCATAAAAAAAGGAGAAATGGTGGTGTTATTTTACAGTCATTTTTATTTAATAAATTATATCATTGACAGATGACACCAATCACCTTTATTAGGCTATGTTATGCATGCCGTTTGTGACAAGCAGAGCGGGACGAGGGCCATGAGGGAACGGCGCGTGGCTGGTGACGCGAGTGATAATGAGCGTCAGCTGCGCGTTGCACCGGTCTCGCATCTCTCATGGAGGAGCTCCGGAAGCATAAAAGGAGGAGCGACAGCGGTGAAGGACGAGAGAGAACCAGGCCTGGATTTTATGTTATGTTTTATTATGTTTGTGTGGCCGGCAGTCGATCTATTGCCAGAAATGCAATATAATATACATAACTATATCTTCATAGGTGTATAAAGAGCTTACACAATGAAGCGTTATGTTTTTATTACCTTAGAATGAGCTATTTCTATCTACATAAACCGCGGGTCCCCTTGCATATAATTCGCCATGTTCTGTCAGCTGTCGTAGTGTTTCGAACGGGAGGGGTGGAGTGAGTGGTTGGTTGCAATTCGCAACCTTGCCGCTAGATTTCAATGACTGCACCTTTAAGGCACTAATTGCATTATGAGAGTGTATGTAAACAAAAGAATTAGCAAGCTAGCACTGCTGGCTAGTTTATAAATACATAAAAATAATCTCCTCAACAAAACCTAAAACAAAACAAAAAATACTGTAGTCTTATGTGCATTTAAAGTGCTGATTGGCTCACAGATATAACCTTATAGAACCCAATTATAATTCGATTTTGTAGATAGAACCTTTTTGTTTTCTCAAAAAAGTCCCAAAATGTTGTCACAGAATAAGAATACGTGAATAACTCAATTTTGACCAAAATGTCAGATAGAACCTTAAAATTCTAACGCGACGAAGTGTAGCCTCACGCATTAGAAAGGTTAGACCCTATCTCACTGAACATGCGGCACAACTCCTTGTCCAGGCCCTGGTAATCTCAAGGTTGGACTACTGCAATGCTCTCCTTGCTGGTCTTCCTGCAAAGGCTATCAAACCACTCCAGCTGGTTCAGAACGCTGCAGCACGCATCGTATTCCAACAGGCCAAAAGTGCTCATGTGACACCCCTGTTCATCTCTCTCCACTGGCTACCGGTTGAAGCCTGTATCAGATTCAAGTTACTAATGCTTGCCTACAGGACTATCACTGGATCTGCACCGAGATACTTTCACACCCTCCTACACTCCTACACCCCGCTCATTCTCCTTCACAACTCCTTCCTGGTGGAACATTCTTCCAAACTCGGTCCGGTCAACCACATCTCTCACAACATTCAAAAAACTACTTAAAACCCATCTCTTCTGTGAATACTTGACAGACAAATGGTATATTCAAGTACAGTAAGTCGTATATGTGCAAATGCTGCGCAATTAGGCTGTGTTAAATGTATTATGCTGATTCAAGATTTGAGTATTTGCGTTAAATCTGCGCACACAGCTTTTTCGTACACCCTGTCTACACCGGATGAGATTCTACAGAGCAGCATTTGACAAAGGTGCTATATAATACCTTTAAAGCGGCCCTAACACACGCGGTTTCTGCCAATCTCATATTAATCTTGAGTACCTATAGAGTAGTATTGCATACTTTGTATCTTCCAAGAGTATTTAGTTTGATCACATTTAGATACAGCTGTACGATTTTTTCCAAAAGCATACGGCGCGTGCGGGGGGGAGGGGTAGGCTGAAGTAAAGCATACGTGCGCTCCCATTGCCAATAAAACACAGACATCAGTTTCACTCACCGCATGCGGTTCATGTCCGGCATCTTTTAGCGCTGGGACTGCTCCATATATCAGTTTCAAACGATCTCCAAATCCAGCGTTATTTCCACCATTTATATAACATTCATCACCCAAATGCAGTGAACAAACAAACACCTGAACTTCGCGAACGTATGCTCTCTCTCTCTCTCTCTCCTGCACACAAGTGAAAGTGACGTCTGCGCATGCTCCTTCTCCTGCTCTCCTTGCTGCCGCGTGCTTTTCCGGGAGAATTGTCCAATAAAGGACTAAGAAAAGTTGTTACGAAACAGTTTTATATGTTCGAAAAAAACTTTCCGAAACCTGTACGATCGCTGACAAGTTGACCATGTTAATAAGCATGAGAAGACGGCACGTTAAACATTGTAAATAAATCAGAATGCATGACGCACCGTTGCAGCACCCCTTTAAAAATATGGTGCTATTAAAACTTAAGGTGGTTTCTCTATGATTACAAGCCAATGAACCACTTAATATTATATTACTGTATAAATATAAACAAAATAATAAAATGATAAAAGCATGGCGATTATGGCAAGAGTAAGGCCCAATCCCAATTCTACCCCTTACCCCTACACTTTCCCCTATACCCTCCGTTTGGCGCGTTCACGTGAAGGGGTAGGGGTGTATCAATTCTCTTTTGGTTGGAGGGGTAGAGGTAAGGGGAAGGGCCAGCCCTTCAAATGAAGATTTTTCGGGACCTCACTTCAAACTAAGGGCTAAGAGAAATTTCCAACATGGCTGCTCACTCGAGCAAGCAGACCCATAAATGTAAGTAATTTTTGCCATTAATAAGGATTTTTATGACAATTTTTCATTTTATGTATGTTACATTCAATCTTGTGTTTGTATTTACGGTGATGTTCTTTTAACATTTGCAAAAAAAATCTCTAAAGTTTGCTAACGGACAGCACTGATTGCACGATATTAGAAAAAATATTTTTATGTCATACACCCGGTGCATCGGCGCATGTTATGAAGGTAGAATCGTGCCTAAAAGATTTGCATGCGCAGGATAACATTTGTAAAAGCGTACGTGACATTGCAAGCGTAAAATAAATGTGCATTCGCAAAAAAGTTTTGTAACGGTGTAAATCAAGCTGCAAGCGAAAGAAAACAAGTTTTGCAGCATTGTATCATTTTTCGTAAGCATAATTCATGTGTTGTGAAACGGCAACTTCATATTACGTAAAATAATTATGATCTGTATTCTTCTGACCTCCGTTTTTTCCACGCTTACACTTTTGGCACGATTTTTGCGCTGAAATACGGCCAAAAGCATTGCGAGTCTGTAAACAGAGGTGTGCGTGCAAAAACAATGGTGTTATGAACTGCAAAACGGATTCATCGCGCAGAACCTGTCTTTGTGTGTGTAAAATAAATCTGTTGCAAACGTCTTGCCTACGCAAAACTGTTTATTACAGTAAACCGATGTGTACGGTTCCGTCTCGCGCGTACACTTTCGGCACGATTCTCGCACTAATTTGAGTTTGCAAGCGTGAAGGGGGAGGCGGGGCTACCTTCTTGTGACCAATCAAATGAGGTTCCTGATGACTCATCTTTTTCTCTTATCTGATTGGTTCAATAACGCGCCAGTCAAGCAGACATCAGACACTTTAATGCATGCACCCACGCGATCATAGATATCTCATTTGTACACGATTCTTTAAACATTAACCTGACTGACATGTGTTGAATTACTACTATATACCCTTACGAAAATTAAAAAATAATTGTTTAACCACAGTAAAACTGGGTTTGCCAATGGTAATCCTAACACCATGGTTGCTACTATAAAAACATGGTTAATTTCATAAGGATATAAATTCTGTACATCATGAAAATGTGCTTAAACCATTGAACTGATGCTGCAATCTATAATTAAAACTGTTAACTCCAAATGTATGAGAATTTACACTGTTATTTTAATGGTCTCTTAAGGATTTGATGATGGATGCTGTATTGGATAGGCTTCATTTGCGACTGTCCCACCTGCTTAGTCCACAACCAATTGATTAAGACTTATTGGAGTTTAGGTTTTCCCAGGATTTAGCATACTATGCATATTAGCTATGCACATTTTATAAATTTCCTGCATAAATAGTTTAAATATATAAAAACGTGTTGAGTCACCAAAATCTCAGCCATTTGCAGTAAATTATGGCTTCTGGTATTGTTGGGAAGAAGCACTGCATAAACGCGAGACCTAGAAACTTGGTATTAACTGTTTTAATTGTAGATTGTATAATTATAGTTCATGGTTTAAGCAGATTTACATGATGTATAGAATTTATAGCACTGATAATTCAATACATTTTAAACAAGATTTTCTTTCCAAGACACCAGCTAAGAATTCAGTATCAACACATGTCAATCAGCTAAATGATTAAAGAATCGTATATATTAAGTATTAGATATCTATGATCGCCTGGGTGCATGCATTAAAGCAGTGGTCACCAACCCTGTTCCTGGAGATCGACCGTCCTGCAGACTGCAGCTCCAACCCTGCTTCAGCACTCCTGTCTGTAATTATCAAGCAAACCTGAACACCTTGATTAGATAGTTCAGGTGTGTTTGATTGGGGTTAGAGCTGAAATCTTCAGGACGGTCGATCTCCAGGAGCAGGGTTGGTGACCACGGCATTAAAGTGTCTGCTTGACTGGCGCGTTATTGAACCAATCAGATAAGAGAAAAAGATGAGTCATCAGGAACCTCATTTGATTGGTCACAAGAAGGTAGCCCCGCCTCCCCCTTCACACTTGCAAACTCAAATTAGTGCGAGAATCGTGCCAAAAGTGTACACGCGAGACGGAACCGTGCACATCGGTTTACTGCAAGAAACAGTTTTCGCCTGCGTAGGCAAGACGTTTGCAACAGATTTATTTTACACACACAAAGACAGGTTCTGCGCGATGAATCCGTTTTGCAGTTCATAATACCATTGTTTTTGCACGCACACCTCTGTTTACAGACTCGCAATGCTTTTGGCCGTATTTCAGTGCAAAAAACGTGCCAAAAGTGTAAACGTGGAAAAAACGGAGGTCAGAAGAATACAGATCATAATTATTTGACGTAATATGAAGTTGCCGTTCTCAACTCATGAATTACGCTTACGAAAAATGATGCAATGCTGCAAAACTTGTTTTCTTTCGCTTGCAGCTTGATTTACACCTTTACAAAACTTTTTTGCGAATGCACATTTATTTTACGCTTGCAATGTCACGTACGCTTTTACAAATGTTATCCTGCGCATGCAAATCTTTTCATTTAAAAGATCTTTCTAATTTAACTTCATAGCATGTCCTCTGATGTAATGAGCTAGCAACGACGTATATGATGACGTATAAGTATATAGTGGTGTCCCATTTCTTCTCGGAAAATTTGTAGCCCTTCCCCTTGCCACTTTGTTTCAAGGAGCAAGGGGAAGGGGCGAGGGGTAGGCGAAGGGGTAGAAAATAGAATTGGGATTGGGCCTAAAACTCCAGATATGCTCCTGCAAGAGAAAACATTAAACCATCTGTTGAATATACCGTATACCAATACTGTGTTCCTGCTGTGGGTCCTATTTCTCCTGGATGAGATGTTGTATCAAAACCCAAAGAGGGCAGTGCAGTCTAGACAATCCACAAATATTGACGATCTCAGACCGATCAACTGTGTATTGCTTGCTGCTTGACTTGAAGAAGGCTGTGCAGTGTGCACAGCACAACTGAGTGAGCCTTGGCATGTCACAAGTGACTCCTGTAGTGCTAAAGGTGTATTGCACCTTATAGCAAATCTTCCACTTGAATGATGTTGATGTACCACCAGACAGAAGAGGTTTAGATAGGACACAGCTCATCAGGTTTCATCATACTGTTTCCTTTCATAAAACTGTCACTCTGCTTTCTTTAAAGTCTTTATACAGTTTTTACACAGATTTCTATTATAATCATTTGCCAATTTTAACTGGTATGTGAGGACTTTTTATGTATATCATAATGCCTTTAATAATCATTTACTATTAAAAACTCTTTTTAAATTAATTTGTGACTTAATTTGAACCTCTTATGTTTTGAGTGGCATCTTATAAGCAGTGTTGGCAAATCATCACTATTTGAATAATTGTTCTCAATGAGTACTCAGTGACAGCTGTGTCTCAATGTTTGCGCTGAAATCAGCGGGCGACTGTTGTTGAGAGCTGAAGTGCAGATCTGCAAGGAACCGAAGGAACATGCAAGTACTGGAGTTCGTGTGCCAAGAACAGTGCAGCACCACTGCTCAACGCAAACTTGAGACAAGGCATACAAAGATAAAACTGAGATGAACCGTGTCAAATCTTATCACCTCCTTTCTGAGTGAAAGTCAGCCAGCAAAATGTTCAGCATTGACACATCCAAGGAGTTGTCAGATGAAATGATTCCTCCTGTAAGGCATGATGGTGTAGGGCTTCTTCGCTTCCGATGGACTGAAGATGCTGGAGCCGTCCATGATCCATCTGTTCGTCCCATCCATCCATGATCGGGGCATCCATTCGCTGAATCCAGTTGTTCTTCAGGGGGCCGCTGATGCCACTTAGTAAGTGTTGAAAGCAAAAGGTTTCATGCAAGTTTTTCTTGCCTTTATGTTCCCTTATGCTCATCACCTGAACTCGGCCGGCCTCACATTGGAGGTAAAGAAGATCAAATCATTGTTTTTGTTCAATCTCAAAAACCAACATTCTCACAGGGCCCTGTAGTCACTGTCTCTCCACATCATTCATACTATTGGAACATTACAATTATACAACAGGCAGCATTTTTTACGTTTAGGCCCTACATATTAAATAATTAAGTGTGCAAGTTTCATGTTTTAATACCAATTGTATTATTTAACAATGTAGCCTATTTAGATATTTCAACATTGACTTAATGATTTAATTTTGAGTAATGTGGCCCTCCATAATATACAAGTTGCTTAAATATAGTCCTAAATTGTACGGAGCTTTTGGTTCTTAACGTTTCGTATTGCAAACGGTAAAAAGGAGCCCGTAATTCATCCTAAAGTCAGCAAAGCTGGATCCACTGTTGATGAGAAAGAAAACGTGCAGGTCATACAGCTCGTGCAGACACTGGAGGATTTTTGCCAAGAACAGTGGGCAGCTTCACCGCTCAGGACAAAATCACGGACGCATACAAGACGGTTTTCTGACATGCAAATATGCAGAGATTAACGACGACGCAACTGACATTAATAACACGACAACACGGTCGAAACAGTTCAGGTTCAAAGCATAGAAAACACAAAGGACAAGACAAAACTTAAAACCTGCTTCCAGTCGTTGTCACAGCCATGGGGCAGGTGTCCCGTCCGGTAGATGATTCTCCGCGGTGTCTGCTCCGGTGAAAGAAGCGGTTGCTGTAGGAAATCCTCTCCGTTAGACTCCTAAATCCATGGTCCGGCTGTAAGCATTTTGTATGCGGGATTGCATAGTGAAAAGGTCGTCGCAAATATCCAAAAATCTATTTCCCAAAGGCAAGAAACGCTGCCTTTTGTTAACTTTATCTAAAACATCTGTCACTGCGCTGCTGCTGCTGCTACTGTAGTGACGTAACAATGAGTGACGCCTCGCCGCGTCCCAACGGCCGAGGTAAAGTAGCCTACTAGCTCATGTTGTAGCGCTGTTTTAAATACTTTGTTTACAATTTTGTTACTTGGTTAATTTCAAAACGAGTCATCTCAGCTGTAATCTGTACAATATAAAAAGTGCGAAACAGAATTGTAAGAATACTCTTGCAGTTGTTCACTTCAGGAATCATGTTATGTATGTTGTTTTTCATACGTCTTTGTTTTTATATAAATATTTAAGCAACAAATTAAAACTCACCCTGTAAAAAGCAAGATTATGGTTTTTTTAAAATATTTTTTCAACACTGTAATATGTAGCCTATAATATAAACTGATAACATATATTACACATATTTTTACATTATTTTAATTCATCAAAATAATTGAAAGGTTTGATAGTCAGGATTTTAGTCAGTTAAAATTACATGTACAGTACACATAAAAAATTAAAGCAGACTTTTTACAGCATTTGCATTTTTTTATTTTCTGACAGAATTAGACAAAATTAACCAATAGGCGATGTTTTCCACAATAGGCATTTTTTATATAAAAATGCAAGAAATAAGTTAGTTACAAAGGAACATAAAATATAGGCAAACTTCCCATCCTCACAGTTTTAAGGTCAGGTGTAGGCAATTGTCCATATGACAGAAACATAATCCCAGTGTTTGCATTTAAAGATCGGGTAACATGCTATTTCATGCATTCTGCCTTATTTACACTGTTAAACATGCTGGCTTCTCATGCTTAACATGGTCAACTTGTTAAAAAAACGAGTTGGACGTATAACGTAGTATTTCTGTGCTTGATTCACTCCCCCAGCACTCCAACTTGTTTCGGAAAGTTTATTATAAGTCTGAATCCCTGTTTCGTAACAGAGATCCTATTCCTTTTATTGGGAAATTCTCCCGGAAAAGCACGCCCACGGCAAGGAGAAAGAAATAGCCCGCCCACGCGCCAACCAACGAGCGGTAGGAAGACCCCCTTATCAAGATTGGCTGCGCTGTGTCAAGATTGGCTGCGCTGTGGGCCTGCAGCTGCAGCTCGTTACTCTTGCCATAGTAAGATGAGAGAAGTTGTGTTTGTTTGTTCATGGCATTTCAGTGATGGATGTTATATAAACGGTGGATATAACGCTGGATTTGGAGATCGTTTGAAACTGATAGATGGCGCGGTCCCAGTGCTAAAAGATGCCGGGCATGAACTGCACGCGGTAAGTCAAACTAAGTCATATGTCTGTGTTTTGTTGGCAATCGGCATGTAACGTATAATGTAAAAAACACGAAGGGATTATTGCGATGATGCATTGTGTGCTCGTGCTGTAGTTCCGTCCCCCTGCCTGCCTCCAGCAGCTCGTCTTTTTCCGGAAATAATCTTACAGTTGTATCTCTTTCTTATAAATTTGATCAAACTAAATACTCTTCGAAGATACGACGTATCCGTGTGTTACCCGATCTTTAATCAATATATGTAAGCACTGTACCAGTCAGTAATGTGGCACACTTGGCATTGTCACATAGATACCAATATTGTATTGTAATTAGGGTTGGGAATTGTTTGAATTTTATCGATTCCAATTCCAACTCTGCTTATCGATTTCGATTCTTAATGATTCCCAGTTTCGATTCCACAGTTGAAGTAAAACATTTAAATATCAACCTGTATGGTCATTTAGCCTGCATTGACTTATTTTCAAAAAATATATATATTTATGAGCACCGTTTTGTGTATATACACAGAGAACCATGTTTTTTCAGATTTATTACAATTTGTATTACCAAAGCGGAACTACATCATGGTTAAACTGTAGTAACTATAATGAAACTATGGTTAATTTGTGGTTCCTGTGCGTTTTAATACAAATACTATAGTTAAACTTATATATATTGTTAATTTTCACAAGGGCTTTTATTGAGATATCAGCAGATTACACATTGCGTTTACTTTTCTGAAAATATGCACACAATTGATAAGAGGAATTCAAATTTTAATCTCAAGTTTCCGATTCCTATTCCTTTTGTTTCCGATCCGATTCCTAGCCTTTCGATTCCGATTCCAAATTGGAATTGATTTTCGATTCCCAACCCTAATTGTAATATTCAAACATGTGTCAATACATTACACAATAACTACACAATTAATATATTCTGTTGTTCTTGCTGGAGGTGGTATTGTGATGAACACTGTATTTATTTTCCCTAAAGTTATGATTCTTTTTTTTTAATGATCTGTCCATGTACCAATAAAGAATTTTTTGTGAATTTCATCAGATTACAAGCGTTTCTTTGAAAAAAGGTGTGTTAAAAGCATTATTAATAATCATATAACACCACTGTAGAGTCAGAGTGCATCAACATTGTAATGTGATATACTGTGCTATACTGTGTGATATAGATTAGTGATTAGGAAGTCATATAGGAGTAATAAAAAAATAATTAATAAAACCAACATGAAACGAACACAAAGTAACCTGTGTGATATAATGCAAATCTTCTGAAACCACGCAACAGCTTTGTGTGGGGACCAGACTGAAAGTTACTATTTATTTAAGAATAGGAAGGTACCAGCTCGATCCTACCCACATGATAAGAACATCCTCATCAGTGTCCTAACTGCTTTTCATCTCCTGCTCTCTTCCCTCACCCCTGTCTCCTAACTGCATGGGTCTCAAGTGGAGAGCAACAGATAGGGTGATGCTCAGGTTGTTGCATCACATGATTTGTAGCCCCCTTGTGGCTCCTTCAACAGACTACACATGGTGCAGTCCTGAACAGAAGAAATCAGGCAATTAAATCATTTTAGAGGGAAAAAATGCATGCAAAACTTATTAAAAATGGCATTCTAACCCCATAGAAATTATTCTCTGGATCCTCTGGAACATGTTTTAGACACTGTGCAACAGCAAATAACTTGCTTGTTAGACAAATCATGCAGTATTGTATGTAGTTGATTGTAATGTAGCACTGATATTAAAGTTGATCTTAAAACTTGCATTTACAAAGTTCAAGGGGGCAAATTAACTTTTGGACAATAAACAATCTTTTTGCTGACATAGAGAAGTTAGGTTTTACTGGTTACTCAATTTCCTTTATTAGGCACTGCAATTTTCCCCCAACGTTTTTCTGCTAAAAAAAAGAGGATGTTTATGTTATTTTATAATATCTTATCTACATTAGACAAATATTTGAAATGTTTTTGCTGTTGAAACATTTGACTAAATAATTAACTAAATAAATGTTTGAATTTACAAAAGAAAATGTATTAAAACACAGACATACGATATTTTACTGTAAACCAGTCTAGCGTCACATTTCCGCAGCATATGGACGTTGAAGAAGCTGCTAACAAATTGATTGGCATTAACTGCAACCAATCGTCTGGTTGCAAACATGATACTAGCCAATCAGAGTAGAACGAAAAAGCGGAAACTCCCGAAAATGCACGAACGTTTACGAATGGAATGTATGGGTATATAAACTGCGTGCAAGGGGCGGCGTTGTAAGTTTTACTTTAGCGCGTTTTGTTTGAGAGACCAGTTTCTTTGAACAACCACAACATGACTCGCTTGCTTCTGCTCGCATTTTTAAGTTGGCACTTATTTGCCGACTGCAAAGCAATAATCAGGTAATGCGTCAACCTTCTTATTATCGATGTAAAACATGTTTTACATGTACTAACTTTATATGTTTTAGTAAACAGGAAATACAACTTTTAAACTACCATATTTAAATGAAATCATACATGCGCAATGGTTGGATTTTTACCTGGGCATCACACCCACGAATGAACTCCCTAATAAACAAACGCGTAAAAAAGATCTTATCTCTCTTACCAAAGAAAACTCCTGATCATCTTATAGAGCTTGAATTGAATATATATTAAGATTTGATGCTTTCGTTGTTTTGCATGAAGTTCCGTTTTGGTGCTCGGATTCAGGAAGTGTTGGTACAAGTCCGTTAGCAAGCGTTACATGTGTGAACCTAATGCGGTTGAAGTGCGTCAATAATTTACAACGCTTGTAGTTATGCTGCACATGCAGCAATTTGACGCATCCTTCGCACGCAGCGTAGATTAGTCGGACTCGTTATTAAAGTAGTTCCAGCAATACTTTTTCATTGGACGCTACCTGCGCATTTTAAACTCGTGCACCTGCGCACCCGCTGAATTTAGCATGTATTAATGCGCCAACCGCTGACAACATAGTTTAAAAGTTGTTGAGATAATGAAAACAAAGTTGACAAAAAGTAAAAAAAAGACTTTAGCATAGCAAAGGATCTGATGTAGAGTTCAGTGTCAAGTCTTTTGTCAGGCAAGCCTCAGGTCCCCTTTTTGAAATGGTTTTCTATGTACTACAGAACTAGTTTTGTGTGTTGTCAAAGTCCAGGTTGGATCAATTTATTTTTGCAATTCAATGTATTTAAATGTAGCTCATTGGTACTAGAAACCCAGGATTTGACTACCAGGAAACACAAACTGATAAAAAGCATATCTTGCATGCTTTGGATTAAAAAGTGTCTGTGTGATTGTAAAGGTATGACTGAAGTTGACAAACATGCTCAGGACAGGTGGATAATCGCATTTGTTTTTTGTAGGATTCCTCTGCACAAGACTCAGACCGTGCGGCACATGTTGGCAGACAATGGAAGGACTATTGAAGACATCAAATCGATGGCCAAGTTATTTGAAAAACCTTCAACAGCAGCAGTGCCATCCCCAACTCCAGTACCAACACCTGTGGAAAAACTCACCAACTTCATGGATGTAAGAATGACGCAACCGGCGATATGCGCTCCGTTTTTCTTGCTTGAAAAATGTAAGACACGTGTGACATAAATGCTCGTCAAATTCTGATTGTCCCATCTTTCTTTGTCCAGGCCCAATATTTTGGAGTGATCAGTATTGGGACACCTCCTCAGGAATTCAGCGTACTCTTTGACACGGGATCATCCAACCTCTGGGTTCCATCTGTTCATTGCTCCATTCTGGACATAGCGTGCTGTGAGTTCAAATTTTTGCTTTGAGTTGTGTTAGCTGTGACGATCGTAAAATATGTCCTTCTCTGTCTCCTTGAACGTTGATCTTGCTGTTTCTCAGGGACTCACCATCGCTACAATTCGAAAAAGTCAAGCACGTACGTTCAGAACGGAACTGAGTTTTCAATCCGGTATGGCACAGGCAGTTTTTCTGGCTTCATCAGTCAGGATACGGTCACTGTGAGTAAAAGCACCAGATCGTCTCAAACACTTCATTCAGTCAACATATCAAAATGATGAGTAGTAGTCGTCTGTAGTTGGCAGGGTTGAAGGTGCCAAACCAGCAGTTTGGTGAGGCGGTTAAGCAGCCTGGCATCGTGTTCGCTGTGGCACACTTCGATGGCATCCTGGGCATGGGATATCCCGCCATTTCTGTGGACGGCATCACACCGGTGTTCGACACAGCCATGGCTGCCAAAATCCTGCCTCAGAATGTCTTCTCTTTTTATATCAACAGGTATGTTTAAAGTCAACTCTTGCTCTGCTTTCTGTTTGTCTTACTCTGTGACGAGGTTTATTTTAGAATCTTGCCGGATTGTTTTTGCATGGTTCATGATTTTTAAAGTTTAGAGAATCCCCTCAAGTCATGGTTTCCTCAAAGAACTGAGAAATGGGGTTTATTCTCTTATCCGAGCTTCCCTTATTAAACTGAAAAGCGGAAGCAAATAATAAAGTTGAGGAATGTGACCCTAAGCGTGACCGGTTTTAAACTGTAACGCATGACTGTCATTGCTGCATGCAAATGCAGGGCTGAACGATATTAAAGAAAAATGCGATATGCGTTAACTTGCTAAATAAAGTGATGAATGATACGTGATGTATTAAAGCCTTACATTTGTGAAATCGGTTTAAACGATGTCAAATTATATTTGAAAACGGAAAAAAAAACGATAGAGCTAACCAACATATATGTTTCACATTCTGTTTGTGATTTGTGATGAAAACGCATCTGTGTGTTGTCTGTAGAGACCCTGCAGGTGAGGTCGGAGGTGAGCTGATGCTGGGGGGTTTTGACCAGCAGTATTTTGACGGCGATCTGCATTACGTCCACGTCACGAGGAAAGCCTACTGGCAGATCAAGATGGACGAGTATGTGATTTCAGTAACTCATAATGAGACGTACCTATCCATGGCATCTTAAACTTTATAACCCAAGTAATCGTAATGTTTTCACCGAAAGTAATCACAAGCATTTTGCATATATTTATTCCTTATTGTCAATTTCTGCAGAGTTCAAGTGGGCAGTACCCTCACCCTGTGCAAAAGTGGTTGCCAAGCAATTGTCGACACGGGAACGTCACTGATCACAGGACCGGTTCAAGAGGTGCGAGTGCTGCAGAAAGCCATCGGAGCTGTGCCACTGCTTATGGGAGAGGTGAGGACTTTATTTAATGTCAAGAAATGTACGTTTGTTGTTGAAAAATGCATGCACAAGTTAATTTCTTTCTCTCTAGTACTGGATTGACTGTAAGAGGATTCCATCACTTCCTGTTATATCCTTCAGTCTGGGTGGGAAGATGTTCAACCTTACTGGTGAAGACTATGTTTTTAAGGTGATTATTTCATCGTACCTTTCGTGTGCATTTGTTTGAAAGGATTGTTTATGACTCTACAGTATAACTTCATGAATAGCCCAATATTTGTTACATTCAGTCACATTTTCTGTTGCTTTGTTTGAATCGTCAGCAGAGAATTCTGTGTTCATTTTAAGTCACATTTCTATGTGTTTTCAGGTGACTCGTATGGGAGTTAGTATCTGCCTGTCTGGTTTCATGGCTATGGATATCCCGCCCCCTGCTGGGCCCCTGTGGATTCTGGGAGATGTTTTCATCGGCCGATATTACACTGTGTTTGATAGGGAAGCTGATCGTGTGGGGTTCGCCCCTGCCAAGTGAAGACCGAGTAAATCACGCTGTTGTATATCTGGATGGCCAAGAGTTGAGTGAAAACGTATTAAATTCATTCTTATTTGAATCATGCACTGTAAGTGATGGAAGAAATAAACAGAAGCAGTAATGCTGTACAGTAAGGGTCTACAATGTGTTAAAAGAGTTCATGCGATAGCTAATTTGAAATAACAATGAACAATGTTTACATTTATTATTATTGTACATTTCTAACACATTCAAGATGAATGAATGTAAAAACGTTTGTTAGTAATACATGAAAAGTATACATTTCAGATGATTCTGGGTTAATGTTGTTGTTCATTGTTACTTCATAAGATCTAATGAATCATCTATTCAGTCCTACTGGTGAAGTGTTACCACAGTGCTAGAAATAAATTATTTACCAAAGAACTAAATATGAAGTTTCTATGTGCTTCTGCTTTTTTGTTGAAGCTTTATAGTTTGTTTTATTTTGCACTCAAGTTCAATAGATTTACAGTGAAAAAGAGTTTAAAAAACGATGCATTTTATTTTATACTTGTGCTATTCATTGTTTTGTAATTTAATAAAGATGAGATTCGAGTCAAGCCACTGGTAAATGTTTAGTATTTTGGTTCTGTTATTTCCGTTTTAGAGTCTAAGCTTTGTATTTTTTGATGGCATTTGACGCTGATATGCTAGCGTTTTCAGAATCTATTAATGGTCTCTTTGTTACAATGCAACTCGTAGGAATGTTGATTTTGACCACTTGACTGCTTAACTATTTTCTAAAAAAAAAAAGAGAGATAAAAATAAAACAATTTTGTTGTGTGCTGCCTATAGTGTCTATTACTTTCAATACTTTTTATTTCAAGTCTGATCTCCGTTTAACAGTTTTCGGACTTAATTGCAACTAGACAAAATTTGATACTAATTTATATTTTTGAAATGGTCCTGGACAGCTAAGGGCTGGACACTGAATTACTAATGCTCATAAACAAATCGCCAATACATTTTCATTTTATTTTCATCGCAAGACTAGAGGCACAGAAAACAATGACTCTTCCAGAACATTTACAAATTGTACAAAGTTCTGTTTAATAAAAATAAAATTCCCAGGAAATAAACAAACACACAATCACATGCAAAGTACCAGGCCAAACTGAACTCAAAGTAGAAATCGATGTCTACTTTGGATTTGGTGGTTCTCTGAATTAAATATCATTTGCACAGTAAATGTGTATCTGCTACATAACAGGTGGTCTGGTTATGCAAGCAAAATAAATGCTTAGATATATAAACACATCTCTTGTTCGTTTTGGCATTTCATAGACCTACCCTAATTTATGTTTTGTTCTCAGACGTCACTCTCAAAGCACATTATGTACGATCATGACAAGATATACATAAATATTTTCACACCAGTTTTGGTAACATCTGTACAATCAATACAAAAATACAAAAATGTCTTTGTATTTACTAGGATTTTATTAAGCTTTTACACACCACTGCCATGCACGCAATACCATTCGGTTCCTCAAAACCCACTCAGCCACCCAAAACCAGCCATCCATTTCCACTGATAGTTTCTGCACCTATAGTACAGATTTAAGGTCCACAGTAATTTACTTAAATACTAAGCATCTGGTTTCCGCAGTGTGGCAGTAACCCGTTTCAACTATTTCAATAACAACCAACTGAAGGAAAATAATTCTAAAAACAACGCAGCTGAACGTAGATGCTACATTGCCAAGAAACACAAAAAGTGAACATAACATGTTACTCCAGCAGCACCGGTTGATTTATAAGTACCCTGCATATTTAAATGGCACAGGTGGAAATAAAGGGTAAAAACATGACCTTGTTTCATTAAAGTTTCTCTTCCCAGTCACATAGATGTAGATTAATGTATTGAAATATTTGGAAATTTCAGACAAAATATTTGGACATTTGTTACTCGCTTCAAAAGGTCAAATTGATGTAAAATGCTAATTTTTCCTTTCAGATACTTTCTATTACAGAAACTGACCCTTAAAAAAAACATTCAATGATGCAATTACACTAAACATTACGTTCAAGCGTAATCAGTCAAAGGCTATTTTCTTACTCCACCATGCACTCTGAATAATGGAAAACATGATGTTACCCAGCATTGGAAGAATTGTAAATAAATTTAAGAGTGAATCTGAAGAAATGAAAAAGCATGCATGTGAAAGATGAGTGAGGTCATTGACCCACTAGTACAGGGCACATATGAGAACAGCATTTGTGGATCGATTCTACTTGTATACTTGGATATTTAAAGAGACAGTTCACCCAAAAATGAAAATTCTTTATCATTTACTCACCCTCATGTTATTCCACTCTTCAGCTGAATACAAAAGAAGATATTTTTAAGAATGTTGGTAAACAAAAACCATTGGTCCCCATTCACTTCTATTGTATGGACACATACCAATGTAAGTCAATGGGGACCAACGGTTTTCTGTTGCCAACATTCTTCAAAATATCTTCTTTAGTGTTCTGCAGAAGAAAGAAAGTCATGACATGACAAGAGGGTGAGTAAATGATTTTATTTTGGGTGAACTATCCCTTTAAGTGTCTAAGCATTGAACAGCTGCTAAACAGTGGTAAAACCAATACATGCGTTTGTGTTAAACAGTTCTCATTAGACTCTCAGGGTCAGACAATGCACAGTAGAGCGTGTACCCAAGTTCATCTATTTCCTGTTCCGTTAGCTCACAGAGCAGATTGACTTTGGGATTAAGGGTGCAGGGCAGCCTCCCAGCCTCTAGGTGTCCCACTAGTGCACGAAGCAGGTGCAAAAACCGGTCGGCCAGTGCTTCCTGAGTCCAATCCCTTTCCTGTTCACTCAGGAGAAGGATTGCATTAGTTTGCTGACTTGCGTTCAATCGTGCCAGTGCTGGGTTCAGTTTACACACAGCTTTAATGACTTTGAGACAAGCACAGCGGCACCCGCCGTCTTCCTGATCGAGCGCACGTAACTTTGTGGTCTCCGCCACTCTAAAACTCTGCCTCCACAGGTTCTCGTGGCGATCGGCGGCCAGTCGGTGCGGTTTGGCGATCAGCGAGACTCCGTCCTCCATAACAAGCAATGGGAGGAAGTCCACGAAAAGGTGACGGTCCGTGTCATATTGCACTTCCAACGAGAGCGTTTCCGAAGGCACCACGGGTCGAATCACATAATCTAAAACGCTACCGATTGCAGGCCAGTTGATGGAGCCGGCAACAAGCTTCTCAAAGACTTCTAGAACGCTCTTTGGAGAAAGGTATCCTCCCACCATGCAACGGTCCCAGTAGCTGCTTCCACGGGGGAAGTACTCAAGGTTTTCCCGACGGACCAACCAGAAGCCAGGAATATTCATGATGGTGTCCTCGCCAGGAATGGACGACCAGAGGTTCTTCTCGAGAATCATAGGTACCATCAGCTGGGCGTGATCTGCAGTCACCACCTACGAGTTACATCAGAAGCACTTAAGACAACTTTATTTTTTATTTAAGACCCCCAAAAACATTCAGGGTTTATGCCGTTACCTGGAGGTCATCATAGAGACTTCCGCTCAGGAACATCTCTCGTAAGGGCATGTCGGGCAGTTTGGCGTGGATGAAGACCCGGAGCTCTGCGCAGATATCCAGTGCAGCACGACGGGCGACAGCTTGCTCCTCCGAGGGGATTGCCACTTTCTCATGAAAGAATGCCCAGAGGTGTTCCTGGAGGGACAGACGCATTCGTGCCCTCTGAAGATCAGCCTTTCCATGACCACCACTACCCCGACCCACTACACGGCGAAATGAATCTGAAGAACACAAAGCGAAAATGGAATTAGACATTTCTGTTAAGCATGTGCTATTGTTTAAAGGGGTGCTGCAACGGTGTGTCATGCATTCTGACTTCTTTACAATGTTAAACGTGCTGTCTTCTCATGCTTAACATGGTCAACTTGTCAAAAAACGAGTTGGGCGTATGACGTAGTATTTCTGTGCTTGATACACTCCCTCAGCGATCGTACAGGTTTCGGAAAGTTTTTTTCAAACATATAAAACTGTTTCGTAACGATTTTTCTTAGTCCCTTATTGGACAATTCTCCCGGGAAAAGCACGCGGCGCCCACGCGGCAGCAGGGAGAGCAAGAGAAGGAGCATGCGCAGATGTCACTTTCACTTGTGTGCAGGAGAGAGAGAGAGAGAGAGAGAGAGAGAGAGAATACGTTCTTGAAGTTCAGGTGTTTGTTTGTTCACTGCATTTGGGTGATGAATGTTATATAAACGGTGGATATAACGCTGGATTTGGAGATCGTTTGAAACTGATATATGGAGACGTCCCAGCGCTAAGATGAGGTGAGTGAAACTGTCTGTGTTTTGTTGGCAATGGGTGCGCACATGCTTTACTTCAGCCTACCCCTCCCCCCGTGCACGCACCATATGCTTTCGGAAAAAATCGTACAGCTGTATCTATCTTTTATAAATGTGATCAAACTAAATACTCTTCGAAGATACAAAGTATGCAATACTACTCTATAGGTACTCAAGATTAATATGAGATTGGCAGAAACCGCGTGTGTTAGGGCCGCTTTAAAGACTTTTTAAAGGACTAATACCACCGTTTCGAATAACTCGGCTTGAAAGCTCAACACACAGCCTAAAACAACACAATGTTTCATTTTCCAGACAGAAACAGACTATAAAGGAGAGACACATAGTAGGGATGGCACAAGATGGTTCCTTAACACACAATTCAGACTGCGCATGTCCAATACGTACAAAACTACCCTACAAACATGTTCATATCCACATTATGGGGCTACAGAAACCTACATTATGCAAGTCAATGAAGGGTTTAAATACCCACTGAGAAAGCAGAGCAGACACTCCATTATGTACAAGCCTGATGACAGGGAAGCACAGGTTAGCATGCATCAGGGATAAACCATGTACATTGTGACTCCATTTTTACATTTCTCTGTCTTTTCAATTGGTAGTGAAATCCTTTTCCAGCTGTATCAAAATAATCACATAGCCACTGCATTCAACAGCACAGGTTGCCTTGGCTACAGAGCACCGGAGAGTCATTACCTGGTTTGAAGGAGCTGGAAGAGGTGGGGAGCGTCTGCAGAGAGCGACTGATGTTCTGCTTCATGTCACGGTTCAGTGTTCGAGGTGAAGACCCCAGCCAGCTTGGCTCCTCCCAGCTTCTCTGTCCAGACGGGATTGCTTTAGTCGGGCTTGATGGAGCACTCAGTGCTCTGTCATACATCTGAGGCAAACCAAACTTAGTTAGATAGTGAGAAGATACTATGATATCTGTGATGCTAGTAAAGCTAGGCAAAGCATGGTGCTAGCAATGCTAAGTTTATAGGTAAAAGTGTTAGCGATATACTTATCACAACAGTATCCATAGGAAAGAAATGTATTTTAACATTTTGTACTCACTCTTTTGACCGCCAGTGTGGCGATACCAAGCATGGCTGCCCCTCCGACTCCCAGCACCAACTTTGCATTGGAGAGCACAAAGTCAATCGCCGTGCCAAGCCCATTTTCATCTTTCTTTCCTTTCCGATCTCCGTTCACTCCTGCCATTGATCTTTACCCTCACTGACAGACAAGGGGAAGAGGGGAAATATTTTATACTCAACATCCTTAAGATTGATGTTAACACCATCTGTTTCCAAATGTAAGGATACTGGTACCTGCAGCTGGTCAGACCGCCCGCTGGTGATAAGCGCAGCTCAGATGACCTCAACTTCTACACCAGTCCCCCCAGCCCGCTACTGAGGAAGAACTGGCCTCTCTTCAGCGCGTCCTCCCTCTCTGCCGGGCCGCTGAGAGTCTGACAGCGCCGGAACTCTCGCGTCACAGCACGGTGGTAATAATCACGGTCTGTGTACTGTAGGTGTTGGCCTGCACGGAGCAGTGCTCTGTACAGCTGCAGCACGGCACTGCGGGACCAGCTGCCCATCAGGGAGAACTGTGAGAAGGCAGAGCCAGCTGTCACACACACACCTGAACAATAAAATGAATGATAGATGTTAGAACTTAAAGACACATACAGCATGATGCCAACAACAGCATATAAGAGTCTAAGACAATAGACTAAAGAGCCTTATGGGAAATACCATTGAGCATTTCTTGACTGTATGCATTGTCACCATTATCTCTTAGATTATGATGACTAGCAGTAAACGACAGTTTTAATTTAAGCAAGGAAATAATGTTTGTTTTGTTAGCACTCCTCAAATGTGTCACTGTGTGACTCTGTTATGTATTGTCCCATGATCATCTGTAAAACGTCAGTACCCACGACTGTTGGTTGGAAATGTTCTAGTAAAGGAGCTCCTAATGGACAGACAGATTAGTATTTCAATATAACCACAGCGGCAGTACAAAAATGACCTATAAAACAGCATGTGGACTAATAACATCTACAACAGAGAACAGTTCAAACACAGCTGTTATTAAATGAGACATTTGCAAACACAACTGCAGTCATTTGCATGCTACCAGTTAGCTAGCTTTAAACGCAATGACCTTCCGTAACTGTGGAAAATGTACATAATATCAACCTCAGATGTACCAGAGGCTTTGCAAACTCACATTCATATTCGATAAACAACGAAACTCACGTTTAAATATGTCAGAGAGGAATGTTTAGCTTGTCAAGGGCGGAGGTAAATTAGATGGATTAGCCGTCAGTGAGGGGTCGCCCAAGAGCGCGCCGGAAGAAGATAATTAACTGCAATTCAGTTCCGGTGTTATTACTGAAAACTTTTCTGAAAATTGTATAAGCAAAATATACATTTACAGTTACATTTGTGGGGTTAAAGCAAGGCGTACAAACAAATTGGGAATGACCATATAATATAATAGGTGTTAAAACTCAGGTTTTTGTTGAACTCAAAGTTTCTTTCTGTGTTTTGGATTACCCTTTAAATCAAACCATTGGATGTTGTGAGAGAATTCTTCTGGAGATCAGGGAGCAAAAAAGACAATGACGCAGAAACGCGGTATCAAGCTTTAAGCTCATTTATTTTTTGAAAGACACATCTTTATAGGGTAGAATGAGACATCTGGAAGTAATAATTTGTCCAGGGTTTCATATTATAACCATTATTTCACGGCTCGTTGGAATGCTTGATTCTGATTGGCCAGCTGCGACATTTGCAGGTTCGTTATTCCGAGATAACAACCTCTCAAAACTAATAACGCAGGGTAACCGGATGCAGCAAATCATTTTGACGGGATTTTTTGGACAAATTAAATGTAAATATATATTTTAATAACATATATGACATTATATTTACAAATGATTAAACCGAATTGCCTGTTCGTGACATCTGAACGTCGTTTCTTACCTTAAAAGCGAAAGTAAACGGGTTTTCCTCGCGGAAAGGCTGCATTCGGTAATGAGCTAATAAAATATTTCAAATTCACATTCATGTCCAGTTTTTTTCTCATGTAAAATAAGCGGGATAATGTACAAGCAGCCGGCTGTTATAGCGAAATAAGCTCCTTCAGTGTGATACATACCTACACTTTCGGGGCTTATTTCTGCCATAACAACCGGCTGCCTGTACATTATTCCTTACATAAGGAAATATCTGTTACCAACATGGGTCTTTTTATTCATCTTCCAGTAACTTTTTATTAATCGTATTCTAAACCATTCATTATGAGCAAATTTGAGGGCCTGTTAATAAATATAACTTTTTTGTGGACAATGTGTACAAATAAAATAATGGGTTAAGGGTTCATATACTTAAATTTATTACTAAAAAATTACCCAGAATCAAGATTAGCCTAGGCTATATTAAAGAAAAAGTAAGCTCTTTCAAAATATATTGTGTTGCCACTGTAGTAAGCACTTTGGGTCTATTTTGAGCATTCTTATTTTGTGCCTACAATAGACAGCATAAACAATTTATAGGACAAAGCCAAAGTCTTCATAGGAATCCTGTCACCAAAAATGGAACCTTTGCATTTTTAAACGTTTATTAGTTGACAAATTCTTCAATAATTCTAACCAAATCATATTTGCAACTGTGAATATTTAAGTGTTTCCACTGTAATAAAATAAATGAATTAAAAAACAAAAGAAAATCTGAAAGCTTGCGTCACCTATTAAAACATGTTTTGCAGTATTAGTATTTACGGGGTGGGCAAGTTCAGTATTAACAGTGTGAAAAATTAAACTTTTTAAAATGTGTGTATGTGTGTATGTATGACCAGAGCCGTTAAAACAGAGTTGCGACACACTTTGATCTCGCCACCGTGTGGTCACGTGGTTCATGGAGCTCTCAATAGTTCCATACTGCCAGTCTGTTTGAATGGGTTTAAGCAGGAGAGACAGTGGAAGCAGCTGTATTTGCAACAAATTTCACTAAAAACCAAAACAATATATGAACTGATTACTATGCTGATTAAATTTATAATAACATTTTGTCTGATGAGTGTAAGAGAGAACGTATTAATCAGTTGTGTGTGTTTAGTTTAATTTGACTAGGAAGGATGCATAATGTGCAATACATTAACAGAATGCATGCATTCATCTGTTTCTTATGCTTCTATGATAATCAGTACATAAATTATGTTAAGACATTCACATAAAAATGCACACGTAATTTATCAATAATTAATCAATGATGGCAAGTAAATGCACCACAAAGAATGCTGAAAAATGACAAACAATTTCAGTCAGTAAGATATTTTATTATATAATTTATACAGGGAGAGGGTATATAACATTTTATTTAATGAGCAGTCTTTATAGAAAATCATTCAACCACACAGAAAATCCATTTTTATTTAGGAAAACAATATTTTGTTTCAGAAACATCCTTATAATAAAACACCAGTTTTACGGAGATGTTTTTTATCAACTTACCTGCGAATGTGTTTGGGAAACAGTGAAACGAATGGGCTTCAATGCAATGTTTGGAACTAGCCGTCCATGACACGAGTTACTTCCGCAATCCATTCTTCCAACGGATGTCTATGCGAGTGTCGCAACTCTGTTTTTAAACGGCTCTGTGTATGACTAATGCAAACCACATTTATTTAGTAGAAACACGTTATAATATGGATTGAAAATGCAACATTTATATCTTATCACAGTTTGTGACTAAATCCAGAATCAACAGATAGGAGCTTCAGCTCATAAAATGCAAAGAATGTAAAACATTTAGCCTATTTGATAGCCTTTCGTTATGCTTCGGTGGTTCAGAAGAATAAATAATTAAACTGAAAAATCTAGACTAAAACAGGTATTTCAATTCAATTTGATTTATATTGCGCTTTTGTATTGTTGCAAAGCAGATTTATACACATTATAATAAAAAAATAATAGCAGTATATGAATAAATAAAATGAAGAATATGTTCACACAGAATAAGCAAAAATGTCATATTATCATTCAGCGAGGTTATGTGTTATAAACAAACGTGGCTAGACTGCATAAATCAGTCATTCCTAATCATCTGAATGTCTGGTAATTAAAAGCACCAGCATTTTCACTAAAAACAATTGGCCTTGCTCACGTGAGACATGTACTCACTCAATACGTTCTTTGTTCAGGTAGCAAGACACTGAAGACAAATACTTATGCAGAAAGACTGAGCGACATCCACGCACAGTCTATCACATGACATTTTTAAGTCCCCAAATGTCTGCTAAGAAACTTCTCATCCATCCCCACCAACTCATCTCATCAGCTGGATGAATTAAACTTAAATTTCAAGAAAAACCCAAATCGTGAAGATTGCATTAAATTATACTGTGATATCCTTAACTGATGCTCCACATTATAATAATGAGCTCATTTAATAACGCAAAGAAACATGTGGTATTTTTGACTGTCAGATAATTATGAATGCATAAAGGCTATGATGTCTTTTCATATTAATCTTAATAACTTCAGACCATCATTAAACACACAGTGTAACATTCATTTTAATGAGCCCAAAGGATAAAATGCTAATTCCATAACTTATACAAAAGGTTGAGTTATATAAACATATGGCCCTTCACATGTACTCAAAATTGTGCATTTTCATCAGTACACAGATTCCTTTGGAATCAAATCCATGATGTTGGCTTGACTACCACCATGTCAGTTTTAGCTTTAAACAATATTACACTGTCAGATTGATAGAATTATTATAATTTGCATATACTTGTAGCAAGTAAAAATGAGATGGGCCTTGAGCTTTCATATCAAGTATAGGAATGCAAGTGACAGTTTGCTTCTTATAGAGTGAACATCTATTGGGAGATAGGAAATTTAATTCCTTATGTAGCAGAGTGAATCACTTGTGCCTGTGTGGCCAGGTGATTTCACTCACTTTAATTATCAGACTCGACCTTGGTAGCACATAAGGCGGAAACCTGTCCACTCGGACGTGTGCCATGGTTCATACCGCCCCTCGGTGACTTCATCTGTGGTCGCCGAAGGTAGAGTATTGTTCGTTTGTAGCCTTCCGTTTCGTGTTTGGAGTGAAAGGAGAAATATTTTTTTATTATTGCAGTATGCCGTCTATTGTCGGCCGGATCCTGGCTTCCCGCTCCCCCTGTTAGGCTCTTGTTATACTGCTGGTTGAGGGATCGCTGTGAATGGCGTGGGCTGCAGCGTTCGCTGCGGTATGTATGCTAGTCCATTTTTTTATGTTGGATCGAGTTTTATAACTAATTATTTTCTTGCTTCATGTCCGGCAGGTTCATGACCGGGTAAAAGGAATATTAATGACCTTTTGGAGTTGGTAGTGATCTGCCGTGACCATGTTGCTGTTTTGCCTTTGCTGGACCTTTTTTTCTTCTTATGCTGTTTCAATTGTCAGCGATAATTCACCTGTACTGCGTGGTTCATCTGCACCGTTTTAAACACACGGCACCTGCTCCGGCTCGTGCTGCGAGATTGAGCCTATGTACATTGTGTGCGTATTCACTGCTTCCGGGGCGTTTGGTGCTACGAGTATCGGCTCTGTCTCATATTACGAATTGAGAGGCTGTAAGTGACTTCTATTCTCGCGCTGCTCGATTGAGCCTACGTACAGTGCGTGTGTGCCCACTGCTCAGGGGCGTTGGTACTACGGACCTCTGCTCCGTGTAGCGTGTGTTTTGTTTGTTATAGTTTAATTTCTTTTGGTAGATGTATGATTTTTTTCTTTTAATTGGTTTACGGTTATTTGTTTTGTTTAGCTTCAATTCTGTATTTATGAAGTGATTTATTTCCTTTTTACCTCCAGTCCATGTTACGATTTGGGAGGCAGTAAGTTACTTCTACCCTCGTTGCACGAGCTGGAAGTTTTTCTTTGTTTTTATTATTGGTTATGTTGGATTCTGTTAACGTATATTTTGTTACATTTCTTATTGTTATAGGAGTCAAGGGCCAGGGCAGGGAGCTAGCCAGCCTTAGCCTGTATGGTGGGTTTCCAGTCACCGAGTGCTGTGCATTGCAATTTATTCCATTTTGTGTGTGTGCAGTTAGACTTGTGCACATGGTGTTGTGTGTGTGTGTGTGTGCTACATAAACTCGAGGCTTGTTGCTGGCTACCTACCCCTGGTGACCTTGCGCTCCTTGATGTGGGTGTTTGTAAGGGCAGTTTTAGATCTACTGGCTGCTAACGTTACCCAACTTTCTTAAATATTTATTTTTATATTGAATAAAATTTGTATCTTTTTATATATCCACGTCTTGTGTCCCTTGTTTAACCTAACGAACCTGTGTGCCTCTTGTGGGTATTCATTTCCCTGTTAACAGGGTGGCTTAGTCTGCTGCTATTGTCGTGTCTGACCCTTTCCCCATACCACTTCGTCACACTTAACTGGAATCACTAGATTCAGATTACTGCCCTCTTGTTTGTTCACTGCAACAAAAACATGTTACACTCAAGATCTCAACACATTCACTAGTCTTCATATACAGGACGTCTTTACTGCCTTGAGGTGAGTTTAACATTTCCGAGTTTGTGTTCACTGATTTTTAAATATGGGATTAATATATTATTGGCAATAGGCCTTGGAATTATTAGGTCATAACTGATATTTTTGTCAAAATTGAGTTATTTGCATATTCTTATTCTAATGTAATTCATTTACATTGTGTACATCCTGGGACATTTAAGTAAAATGTTTATCTAGTCAAATGGAATGGAAATACTTTAAAGCTAAACAGGCAACATCACCAATTCATACAAGCATTCATGTAAAAAACTCTTCTGTAAAATACATGTTATGGACTGGATATTTTAAAATAAAAGCAAATAGTGCCAGCAGTCATTAGAACGAACCAAAATAAAACCAATTTTTTATGTTTCCAAAATGTAAACTGCTTTTGCATTCGGATTCATAATTTAGCAGTATGGATATTTAAATAAAACATAATGCAAGTTCCTTTGTACAGTCTTTTGTTGTTTTGAAGAGTTTATTTCATATTTTTTTGTTTTATTGTGTTAGCTGTATATTTTTTAGTTATTATTACCTAATTAAAACAACCCAAATGCCGTTTGATTGATATTAATTAACGCGTACAATAAAAAAACATTATTTCAGAATGTTTTATCTATTTTTGCAAATAAACTCTTCATATACAGAACTTATTTTGGGATATTTACAATGACAATATTGTATTATGCATAATCACATAAATAGCACAAAAAAGAAGGTAATGAATCTAAGGTAGTAACGTGTTAGATTCAAGAATAAAGCAGCCTGGAAACCAATTAAAAGTGAGTTAATTCATCAACAATCACTCACATAACTTGGTCACGCTTCCCTTGATCATGGACCAAAATATTAGGAAAGACAGATAACATTTCATGAATTACAAAAAAGAAGGGTGTGGCTAAATCTAATTACACAACTAGGGAGATGTAGCATGAGACATATTCCCATGACATACAAACATGCTATACTCATTCCACAGGGTCAAGAACAGAAAAAATGTAATTAGGCGTATGTCATCCAGTCATAGCTGAATGGAGATCATCCCTAAATTCACTGTATTTATTTATTAAATGCTTGCAAAGCTTTCCTTACAAAATAAGTCTTTTGTGCTGGAAGTAACGTTCTCTAGAGAATGTAATGAAGTTATTGGATTACAACTAAAACAGTCATGTGGCCCATGTAGCCTGAGAAAATGCTCTGTGAGTAATAAATAAAATGTGACCTTTTAAATTTAAATCACATGACACCTTATACTATACAACCAAATTGATTTGTGCTTCCACTCAATTAAACCAAGAAAAAAATAATTTGCATGCAAGTGTAAGTCTAATTGTAACTTTAGTTTATTTAGTGTGCAAGAGGATTGGTGATAGAATTCCTTAAATTTCCCTTTAATAAAAAAACATTTGCATTTTGATATCTCACAAAAATATTCGGGAAGTTAGATGATGAGAACACATTTAGTTTTACAGATTTATGGAGAGTACATGAACCCGATAGCTAAAATTCTAAGCTTTACGTAAATACCAAACTTGAGGGGGTGTTTCCGTCCATTTTTGTTTGCAATTTTGCAGCATCCACTCACAGAAATGTACAAAGATATCTTCATGGAATATGACCTTAACTTAATATCCTAATGATTTTTGGCATAAAATATTTTTTTTGTGCCCTGTCCACCATACAACAGGATGGATCTACTAGATTATCCCATTCCAGAACTGGACGCTACTCTGCAGGAAGCTAGCCGGGTGCTTCAGCTCACTTTAAATCCAGAGCAGTACCAACACTATAAAAATGCCCTCCTACAACAGAGTGATACTCTTCAAGAAGCCCAAGAACACCTGAAGGCACAGGCCTTTGGATGTGAGAACTGGGTGACGGAGGAATTCAAAAAGCGTCTGCTCTCCTGCTATGATCCCCTTCCCACTTCCACAGCTATTCCTTCTGTCCTTCCCTCTTCTAAGCTATTGGGGGAGTCTGCACAAATAGAGCGGGCTACAGCTTTACTGTGGGCGGTTGCTAAGCTGTACAGTGAACCTTGCCTGGTGGAAGGGGATGTGCCAACTGAGAGAACGCAGCAGTCACAGGTTTTTGCAGCTAATCGTCTACCAGGCAAGAACCACGATGAGCTAAAGGTGAAGCTGTGCTCTTGTTTTTTTCTCATTTCATGAGAAACTGTGTATGCTGGACTTTAAATAGATAGTTCACCCAAAAGTGAAAATTCTGTCATCATTTACTCACCTTCTTGTGATTTCAAACCAGTATTATGTTCTTTCTTCACAAAAAAAAAAAACATTTGAAGAATGTTGGCAACCAAACATGAGAGGTACCCGTTGACTTGCATTGGTTTTGTGTCTATACATTAGAAGTGAGAAAGTACCGCCATTGTTCGGTTACTAACATTCTTCAAAATATCTTTTTTTGTGTACTGCAGAAGAAAGTCACACAGGTTTGAAATGACAAGAGGGTGGGTAAATGATAACATCATTTTCATTTTTAGGAGTATATTTTTGTACCTGTGGAATAAAGTAATTTTCAGTTGACAGACTTTCTCACATTAATGACATACTTGGTCTTCATGTTTCAGATATACACAGACAGCCTTCATGCCATGTTGATCTGTCGAGGTGGTATATTTCCCATTCAAATTTTACACCAAAAACGTTCAGGGGAACCATTATATTCTTTAGGTCTCAATGACATCTACACCCAGTTGGTCCATGCTGTGAGTCACCCAGCATCAGGTCCTGAACAAGACCCATCCAATATCTGTGGTCTGACATCTCTCCATCGCCAAGCTTGGCACGCTGTCAGAACGGACATCTTAAAGGAAGGGGGTGAAGCAGCAGAATCACTTAAAATGATGGAGACTGCACTTCTGGCTGTTTCCTTGGAGGACTACCCGGCACCATCTGACCTTGCAGATATTCTCAATGCTGTCCGCCTAGGGGAAAAAGATCGACCATGTTTCAGATACTATGACAAGGTGTGTACTCAATGATTAGTACTAGTACTATGTAGTTTAAAAGGATAGTTCACCCCAAAATTAAAATTCTGTCATCCTTTACTTACCCTTACTTGTCATTTCAAAACATGTAAAACACAAAAGAAGATATTTTGAAGAATGTTGGTAACTGAACAATGGCGGTACCCATTCACTTCTATTGTATGGACCAGTGGCGATCGGTGCCTCCTCTTCCGTGGAAGCAGGAATTCAAAATACGTGTTCAGCGCTTCACGTGAACCTATGTGCATCACGCATCATGTCAAAATACGTGCCTGCTGCAGACTTGTCGAAAGGGTTTATGATAAAAGAGACACTCGCGTTCAGAAGACACTGCATTAACACTTAACTCTGATTACACATGAGACTAAGCGAGTATCTAGCAAACGCGAGCGTTTCTTTTATTAAAAACCCTTTCGACGCGTCTGCAGCAGGCGCGTATTTTGAAATGACGCACCATACACATGACGGGCTAAATACATGTTTTGCCGAGCTTCCCATTACTGCTTCCCCAGAAGAGTAGTCACGGATCGCCACTGGTATGGACACAAATCCAATGCAAGTCAATGGGTACCACCATTGTTCAGTTACCAACATTCTTCAAAATATAAACAGGTTTGAAATGACAAGAGGGCGAGTAAATAATGACAGAAATTTTATTTTTAGGTGAACTATACCTTTAAGTTACTAATGGGTTGCCATTCTAATGTGTGAAGTTATCATAAAATACATGTTTTGCATAGTTTTCTATCCAAATTTGATTGATTGTAATGTTAAAACTTGACAGAATGACAAATATTAACCCTCTTTAACCAACAGGTGGTGAACTTGGTGGTTTTCCAAGATGGCCAAGCGGGCATGCTGTTTGAGCATAGCGCCCTGGATGGAATGGTAGCTGGACTTTTAGTTGAACGTCTGTGGCAGCTGTCAGAATCCCAAAACAAAAAAATGAACACCCAGACCAATGGGTCAGCTCCGCCCTCAAATACCAATTTTCTTCATCCAACACCTTTGAAAATCCCACTGGAAAACATAACTTTACCAAATAAGTCTCTTTCTAACGTTCCACAAGCAAGCCAGTCTGTCACGACTTTTGAAATTGAATCTTATCCAGATGTGTTCACCACTATAAGAGGCCACCGAGGTTTATATGATGCATGGATTAATTTTACTCTGCAACTGTCCCTGAGGCAAACACTTGGGGAGGCTGCAACTAGCCATATCATGGTCACACCCACTCACATGCGTCACTTCAAACACGGCCGCTGTGATCCCACATACTCAACCACTGTGAGATCTCGTCAGCTTGTTACAGCTTTGGCATCCTGCATTGGCCCAGATGACAATCACCGGTACACAAATGACCTGTTCAGACTCTTTCATCTAGCGTTTGTTGAGCACAAAAACCTCATCAAAGCCACAAAACTTGGCCTTGGTGTTGGGCCTCATCTGGCAGCCCTACGCAGATTTATGCCTCAAGACAGTGCACTGAAGAAATTTCTTGATCCTTTTGGATGTCCATCTATTTACCTGACTGGATCAGATCTGATGGAGGGAGTTGAGTGTGCTGTTGGCAATGTGTATGCTACAGACCAGCTGGCTGTCACATACCTTGGCAGGAAGGACAGGGTTCGTCTTGTATTGAATGGAAAGGGTGTTTTTGCCAGTGTCTTGGGAAATCTCAAAGAACGACTTGAGTTCAATCTAAAGTTAGTAATTCTCCTGGCGTTAAGATACGCCATTGCTGGGCAGATGGGAGCCATTGAGTGCCTCCTGCAAGACAATGAAGAAAGAGAAGCAGACTCCACCCATAAAATCAAACAAGATTTTACCTTGGTGATCCATGGTGGGGCAGGGGAGGAAATGATGCTGAATCAAAAGGTTACTGAGGTCATCGAATTTGCCCTTCAAACAGCTCTAACTCTTGGAGCACAGGTACTTACTTCAGGAGGTAGCAGTCTGGATGCAGTCCAAAGAAGTGTGGCTGCACTGGAGGACTGTTTCTTGTTCAATGCTGGCAAGGGGTCCGTATATAACAGGGATGGAGAGCATGAAATGGAAGCCACTATTGTTGACGGACATGGGAAGAACTCTGGATCAGTGGCTTGTTTGCGAAAAGTGAAAAACCCAATAAAAGCTGCCCGCTGCATCATGGAAAAAAGCATGCACTCCCTATTGACTGGACAAGGTGCTGAAGAGTTTTTAGACAGTCTTGGAGATAAAGATACAGCATTGAAACCAGACTACTTTGACACTGATATAAGATACAAAGAGCTGATTATTAAGTCAGGTGCTAGCAAAAATAACCATCCTCAAACAGTTGGTGCAGTTGCATTGGATAAGTCGGGCAAGTTAGCAGCAGCCACATCCACCGGAGGTTTAGTTGGCAAATGGAAAGGCAGAGTTGGTGACACAGCTATAGTCGGAGCAGGGGTTTATGCTGATGAGAAACTTGCAGTGACATGCTCAGGTGATGGTGATGCCTTCTTACGCCAAACAGTTGCTCAAAAAGTAGCTAGTTTATACAACCTCAAGGGTTACAGTCTCAAACGGGCTTGTCAGGAAGTAATCCATGATGATCTGGAAGAAAAGTGTGCTGGAATTATTGCTGTAGACCATCAGGGTGTAGCCATTATTGAAACCAACGCAGGGGTTATGTTTGTTGCTTCAATGGTCGATGGCATTCGTCGAAACGAGGTTTTGCAACCTATGAAGAGCTTTTCGAACGTGATTTGGGAAACTGGACAATTGGTAGCTTACTTGCAGTCCAATCCTTGGACCCCAGGAGCCACTGTTCTCACTCGTAAAACCCTAAATGGACCCAGTAGCATCTTCCAGTTAGCGCTACCTGACTACATATCGATGTTACAGGGTGCAAAGACAGTTGCTAACCTTCTTCGTGAGAAACTTGCCGTGCACCGTTGTGCTCTTGTGGTCATGCCAGAACCTGACAAGCCTGCTTGCATTAAAGTTTTACCTCTCCATGGACTGGACCCTAACTGGACTCCTCACTTATCTGAGGAAATAGAGTTCAATTCTTATGACCCTGGTTACTGCAGCTCCAAAAGTGGTCCACGCTGTGAAGATACCAGTCTTGACCAAGTGCAGGCAAAAATTCGCTCTCGGCTCCCGACACCCAATGCACCATCTAGCTTTGATTTTCAAGGAGAGCCCTCTGATACTGGCCTATTCCCCCGCATTATACGTGGTGAAGAGCAGCAGTGGCGTGTCTGGGAAGACAACGATCATGTAGCATTCCTTACTCCCTATCCAAACACACCAGGCTTTACAGTTCTAGTGCCACGAAAACCACTGACAAGTGACATCTTCAGTTTGGATGACGGTGACTACACTGCCCTCATTGTGGCAATACGAAGGGTTGCTCATATTGTGCAAGAGGGAATAAACGCCCGTGGGGTAGCTCTCATATTTGAAGGATTTGAAATCGACTATGCTCATGCCAAACTAATTCCACTAGTTTCTCAGCCCAAATGCCTAACGCCACGGGATGTGGCTCCTCAGATCTGCCCAACCTACCCTGGATATGTAACATCTATAGATGGCCCCCCAGCCAACATAGAGGAACTTACTGAAATCCACAATAAGATCACAAAGAGCACTCCTCCTCACTCCTGGGAAAACCCACATACCCATGCATCATCAGCCATTAGGAGCAAATGGTATCGCAATCTGTTTCAAATCCAAAACACCCTTTTTCACAGCACAGTAGAGTACTTCCACAACAAATGCAAGTATTCATACGCATTGACGCCAATCACAACTGACACGATTTCCTCTCCAATGGGCCTGGGGTCAGATTCGGAGCCCGTGTTTGTCAACATGTTGGGCCAAGATGTGTATCTTGCTGATTCTATGCAGTTTGTTTTAGAGTACTTCTTAAGGTTTCAGGAAGGTCTTCCTGGGGCTTACTATGTGTCCCCCAGTTTCCGAGGGGAGGATCCTGATGCTACACATCTCAACCAGTTCTACCATGTTGAATGTGAGCTACTTGGTGACATGGATGCTGCAATACGTATAGCTGAATGCTATGTTGCCCATATGACTCAAGCAATGCTAAAAGAACACTCAAACATTATCCTTGATGCAGCAGGTACACTATCTCATGTCCATAAACTGCTCAAGAGTTTAAAAGAACCTCTTCCAAAAATAACCTTGGACCAAGCCATTCACATAATGCCTTCATCTGACTGCCTTGAATGGGTTCAAGAAGGACAACCCCATTTTGGGAGAAAGCTAACACGTAAAGGAGAAAAGGTTCTAATAGAGAAGTATGGAGGTGCTGTTTGGCTAACAGAAATGGATCATCTTGGAGTGCCCTTTTACCAAGCATACGTTGAAGGTTCAGGACGAAGAAAAGCTAAGGCAGCAGACCTTCTCTTTGGATTAGGGGAGACAGTGGGGCTTGGGGAACGTCACTCCACTCCTGAAATAGTAAGAGAAGCATTACAACATCACGCAGTACAGGAAGATTCATACAAGTGGTACATCAACATGCGTCAAGTTATCCCTCTTTCAACAAGTGGATGGGGTATGGGCACAGAGAGATACCTATGCTGGCTTCTCCAGCACAATGATGTCAGAGACATGCAAATTATACCCAGACTAAAGGCCAAAAAGTACATGCCTTAAAAGGACTTTGACAAACTTAGAACAAGACACTTGTTTTTGGAAAGCTAAAGGAGTAAATAGCTTGACATATATTGTAATAATGACAAACATGCTCTTTATTTTCAGCACGCACCATTCATTTTCAGCTTTGATATGATTCCTGTGGCTAGTAAAACAACACAAAATGTTATATTGTTAAAACGACTTGTAATGACTCAAATAAAAGTTTTGCAATGACATGATTTTTATGATAGGTTAACAAAAGTTATTTTTATTATATTTTGGGCTGTCCTTAATATACAGTATTGTTTCACTATTTTGAGTAAACCAGTTTCTTCTATGTTTGTGTTTTAACAGCTTTGTTCTGTCTTGGTTTAAAGAAAAAAAAAGTTTTCAATGTTGAAAATATGTATCAAAACACTCAGCTGTCTTATGTTATGTTATTTTACATTACACATTTTTGCATTTTACATCATTTTCTCTTTTAACAATTATTTCTAAAAGATATACTGTATGCATATAATAAAGAATGTCTTGTAAAACATTTCCAAAATATATAAATAAATGCTGATTAATTCGCCTTGAAAGTGTTTTACTTGTCTTACTATAAAATAATATAAATAACTCACGAAAGCAAAAATAAGAAGCTTTCTAGAGGAAAACATGCAATTCTTGTTGCAGCTGGTGGATATTTCCCACAACTTTTCTAGCGGCATTATTCTGTGGACTCCATAACAGTATGAAAATCCAACCAATAAACAGCTAGATATCAACATCTAAAAGATGGAGACCAAATTCGCCCTCAGTTTGTGGACATTACTAAAAAACAATACCTTAGATATAAACCTTTAGAAGTATATCATTCTTATTAGGCTTCATACTTTGAGAAATAATAAATAACATAATGTGACTAATAACATAATAAGTCTTTAACAAAAACAAAGCAGTGAAAAACAACCTTTTCCTCTAATTCATTAAACCACACACAAAGAACGTGCATAGACAGCATATGAGAAATCCCTGCTATTTCAGAAGCAAGATTTATTGAGAATAGATAAAGATGGTTTCATAGTGTTCATAGCTGTGCCACAAGTAAAAACAAGCCATTTCATCTTTCATCTAGACATAATTTTCCATTTCAAGATACTTTATTGGCATGATTGCGTGTTTTTACAATTTTACCAAAGCATTGAACAACTGAGCAAAGCATTGTTTCATAAATACAGAGATATTACAAAAATGCAATTGTCACGCCTCTTCTATAAAGCTCCAAGCTCTTGTATTTTATACATTCATTAGAATCCAAGTACCTCTCTGTGACTCGGTAAACGGTTTCCATTAATAGTCCGATTTTATTCGTTAAGAACTGGCTATCAGCACATCCACTGCTCTTGAAAAGAAACACAAAAACGTCACCCAGGGGGCACCCGGATTTGAACCGGGGACCTCTTGATCTGCAGTCAAATGCTCTACCACTGAGCTATACCCCCTCGCGGTTGTACAGCTGATTTACATGTAGGTTATTTACAACATTCCTTAACACAGTCAAAATGCCGGACAAAAAGTTATATCGTAAAATAAATGTGAATTTAAATGGCCGTGAAATATAGGATCCCTTACTTTATTTAACAAACAACACACCAATGGAATCTTTGAGCAACGCTGGTTCATTACACGCAGCACAGACTGCCCTAAACCAGTTGTACAGGAGGGGAGCGCGTGAGTGCCACCATGGCTGCTGCTCAGACTCGAGCTCTCGTGGCAGCGCGATGGCTCGCGGATGCTGTCAAAAGCAACCGAGTGGGACCAAACCTGCGAATATTAGACGCGTCTTGGTATTTATCTCAAATTAATCGCAATGCCAAGGACGAATTTAAACAAACTCACATTCCCGGAGCCTCGTTTTTCGACATCGACGAGTGCTGTGACAAAAGCTCGGAGTTTGACCACATGCTGCCCAGCAAGGGCGAGTTTGCAGACTACGTGGGTAATTTGGGAATAGGGAACAACACTCATGTCGTCGTTTACGATGCCAGCGACTTCGGCTCGTTCTCTGCGCCACGGGTATGGTGGATGTTTAGGGTGTTTGGTCACAATTCGGTTTCGGTTCTGGACGGTGGGTTCAAGAGCTGGCTACGAGAGGGTCATCCCGTTACCGAGCAGTACACGAAACCACAACGCACCGAGTTTAAAGCGACCTTTAACGGGTCCTGGGTGAAAACTTACGAAGACGTTCTGGACAACACAAAAACCAAGACGGTTCAAGTGGTCGACGCTAGAGCCAAGGGAAGGTTTCGTGGGGTTGAACCAGAGCCAAGGGCAAGTAAGTAACGTTATGGATTGTTAGTTGTCATACTTGCAAAATCGTATGGTGTGGTATATTTACTTAGCTTAACGTTGTTAGTTCAATTTGGTTATTATTTCCTCTGTGAGGCATAATCAGTGTTGTGTGTAACTAGTTACTAAGTAATTAGTTACTGTAATTTAATTACTTTTCCCTTGAAAAAGTAAAGTAAGGCATTACTCTTATTTTTTCTGTAATTTAATTACAGTTACTTCTGATGTAATTAAACTAAATACTTTGTGTAATACAGTATATGTGTGTGCAATAGTGGAATTGACATCAAAATTCAAAGTCTAACTTTAAAATCTGTGCTTTAATGTATAATTCTCACATTTGTAATACTTTGGTCAGTAAATAAGAGTACTTTATGTAGTTTAATATTATTTATTTGAATGAATTAAACAAGCCGTTTCATGTCTATCCTTGAATCACTTAACTATAATCAAGATGGATATAGGATAGAGAAAGTAATTAGTAATAAGTAACTAAATACTTTTTGGAGAGAGTAATTTGTACAGTAATCTAATTACACTATTGAATATGTAATTAGTAAATAGTAATTAATTACCTTTTCAGAGTAACTTACCCAACACTGGGCATAATGCACTTTACCCCTCTCACTTTTTGCAAGGACTTTAGACTGTGCACAAACTTTTTGCAGCTTGTAGCCTCGTATTCTCAGTATGCATATGACGTCACAAGGGGTGACATTAACTTTTTTTTATTTATTGTTACTATTTTATTATAGTAAACTGTACAATATCCAACATTTTGCAGGCGCATTATCTTTATCTCTCCTTGTATCTCAGACATTGAACCTGGGCATATCCCTGGCACTATCAACATGCCTTTCGCCAGCTTCATGGACAAGACAACAGGTTTGGAACTTCCCGTGGAGGAACTTTCCAAGCTTTTCCTGCAGGCTGGCGTTGACATGCAGAAGCCCTTCTGGGTCACCTGTGGCTCGGGTGTAACTGCCTGTCACATCGCCCTCGCCGCTCACCTGTGCGGCCATCTGGGCGTGTGCCTGTACGACGGAGCATGGGCTGAGTGGTTCACCAAGGCTGCTCCTGAACATGTGATCTCTGAGGGAAAAGGAAAACAGCCATGAGGAATAGCTAGTTCCTATAGTGATTTCTAATAGAACCATAACCCTTTTGTTTAATTTAAAATGCTTCATTTTGCATAATGATAAAAGGTTGCACTACATTGTCAACTGCTCTATTAATGTTGAATATTCATTGAATGAAATAACATATATTTAGAATTAAAAACACAATTTTACTGAATTCACATGCTATTATGACTGAATTACAATGCATTCAAACTTAATAGTGCACACCCATTCAGATAAAATGAGGTTCAATTTATTTAACTTACTTTGAAAAGTTCTTGTGTTCTTTATATGCCAGAGTCTAATAAATGGTATAAAAGCATTGTGGTGTATTTGGGAAAAAAGTAGAGTATTTGTTTACTTAGGGAACATTTTGTCATATTGCCATCACTGATAACTAATGTGAACGTACATACAAATATAAACATCAAATGTGGGTCTTCTGCGTCTCTGATACTCTTTCGCGGTTGCCACACTTCTGCACGATAGACGCTGATAGCTGCCCCCGATATTGCCTGAAGGTCCTGCGAATAATAATAAACACGGGCCTGGTTCCACTGCCTTCACGACTCAAGCGTCGCGTGCTTATCAAAACAAGACATTTTTTAATATAACGTTACTTGTAGGCAAATCTGTCATCACTTAAAATTTTGCTGCTTTGGCATATTTACGGGCTTTCCACAAATTGATTTCATAAGTAAACGTATGAATATTACCAAACGACGCTAGTCATAATTGATCGGATGGTGAATTTCTTTTGAGACACGTTCGGATCTTTGTAAGGTTTAGCGTTTTTCCAATTGAACCGAATCTGCACTGACTGGAAAACATTTTGTTTTTTTTAAGGTAAGTCCGCGACAGGCTTGCGAATTTATACGAATCGTGGCAAGATGGACGCCAGTCTCTTTCTCCACATTAACAAGCTAAATTGTTTAAATAGATTAATTTAACCGTGTTTACTGTAATGTGCTTCAAGCGAGCAAAGCAGAATAGGTGTTTGATGTTTGTTTTTTTCCTTTATGGATGTAGCCACAATGTTTGTTTGTTTGTTGTTTTATCTGTCCACAGGGCGGCGCTGTTAAGCCATGTCTGGAATTTCTTTGAGTAGACTGTCACAGGAGCGCAAAGCATGGAGGAAGGATCATCCCTTCGTAAGGAACACATACTCTAATGTTAAACAACCAGATTTATAAGAGCAGCATGCCTTTTCAAGAGCTTTTGGTTTCTCTGTGTAAATGTAGCGCACTTTAACTGGTGTTGGTTGTTTTGTAGGGTTTTGTGGCAGTTCCAACCAAGAACCCAGATGGCACCATGAATCTCATGAATTGGGAATGTGGAATACCAGGAAAAAAGGGGGTATGCAATGCAGCCATCTCGCCAGACCAGTTTTTTGTCCAAATTATTGCTGTAGATAACATGTCACTGATTCTTGAGAAGTGGGACAAAACAGGGTTCATTATTGAAAAAATAAAACCTTGTACTCAGACAAATTAAACTACATGTATGTATCTTACATATACTTAGCTACTGAGCTTTGTTTTGATACAACCTCCCAACTTTTCTCTTTTTTATCAAAATGTGCTTTGCTTTTTACCTTCCCATCACTTTGTTTGTGTCAACACCAAAAACACAAATTGATTTTCACTCACATTTTGCAAGACCTATAAGATGTATAGTAAAAACGAATATTTACCAAGGCTGACAGAGGCCACAAAAAAATACTTGCAATATGTGTTTATATATTTATTTGTTTATTATGACAATTTCTGTCTCTCTTAAATTGGGTAATATTTTAACTTTATCTTTAACAGCAATCAAGATGTTTTTAACATTTCAAAACACATTCTCATGTTAGCAGACAGATTATATTTTCACATGTGCCTAACAATTCCTTAAGAAATATAAAATATCATTATGAAATATTTTCAAAATATTCATCTGACGGAAGTGACACATCTGACAGTGGTGACGAAGACCTGAGGATGTAGTCATTTTAACCATCTAATACATTGATTCAATCAATTACTGTATTAAAACAAAGACAACAAACAGTAATTATGTTATTGTTTATAAAGCTTTCATTCATTTAATATGTTTGCATATCATCGGAACACAAATTATGTGTTATTTCAGAACGGTGTGTGTGCTACCCTAACAAATTAATATTCAATTTTCTGTGGTGTCTCATTGAAGTCATTTGATGGTGTTTCCAAGGGTTGAGTGTCTATACTTTCTTCGCTCTCTTGATTTTCTCTGTCTATGATCTCATTTCCTTCCTCAACTCTCTGTTTCCACCTTGGTCTCTCCTGACTTAGAAAAGTCTCTTTTAATTCTGGCTGTGTACTCATTTTCTCTCTGTTCCTCATTCTCCGCTCCTCCAATGAAAGATGTTGTCTAGCCTTCCTGGACTAAAATGCACAAAAAGAGCACAAGACCATCTTTATCATATTTGCCTATACTAATGATCCTAATGAGCCCTGTGTTCCCTCAGCCTTATGTTCCCTGAATCTTATGTTTCCTCAACCCTAACTCTGATAGAAATGATGACGTAAATCCACCAAAACAATATATGCTGCGTCGCATTTTAGTATTTATGCATTATTAGAAAAATTAAACAGTATTTTATATAATAAAGTGAAAATGACTTGTAAACCACAAAACTCTTATGACGTCACCACCGTCAGACAGAAAAACTCATGGTGGTGACATCTGACGGTGTTGACACAGAAGGCATTTCTTTCACAAAATAATGGAGTTCATGTAGTAGCCATTTTGTTTTCTCTGTTAATGCTAGATGCTAATAGAACCTGCTTCAGGAGAATAAAATGATATAAATATTTACAATAATTTTCTCAGAAATTGGAAGATAGTTTGTTGACATATCATGGTTGTGACAGGAAATATTATAATCAGGATTTAAAATATTCTAAAACTATATAATTTACCAGAGCCTGTCTGACATTGATGTCCCCTTTGCAGAGGTGGAATGTGGCAAGGGGGTCCTTAGTGTGATAGCTGCCCCTCATATTCACTGATTGTATTACATTTTATTGAATGTCTGACGGTGTTGACGAAAAGCAGGGACACAACTTTGAAAGCTTATGAAACACGCATTGAAAAACAACCTTGCTTTGATATGAGATAATATTAAGTGTTGCTTTTGATAAAACAAGCTGTTTTTCATCATTAAAAAACATTTTTTTGCATATGAAAGATTGAACCCTTCTCTAAGACGTTTTAAATGTAGTACGAAGACAACCAAAGTCATTTACTGTACAATTAAATTGAAGGGGATAATTGTGTTAAATACATTCGATTATCATTCCCTCATAACATTTACAATCGAAAATATTTTCATTTTTAAACCCAAGTAAGGGATAATGTACAGGCAGCCGGTTGTTATCGCAGAAATAAGTCCCGACAGTGTGATCACACTGAAGGGGCTTATTTTGCGATAACAACCGGCTGCTTGTACATATCGTTTATTACACGGCTACTTGCCACATGAGAAAAAAACTGGACATGAAATGTAGATTTGAAATATTTTATTAGCCGAATGCAAACCTTCTGCGAGGCAAAGCCGTTTACTTTCAGTTTTAAGGTAAGAAACGACATTCAAATGTCACGAACAGGCAATTTGGTTGAATCATTTGTAAATATAATGGCATGTATGTTATTAAAAGACATATTTATATTTAATCATCAGAATGATTTGCTGCATCCGGATTACCGTGTGTTATTAGTTTTGAGAGGTCGTTATCTGGGAATAACGAACCTGCAAATGTCGCGGCTGGCCAATCAGAACGAGCCGTGTAATAAAAGCAGTTATAATTGCTAGATGTGTTTTGTCCCATGTCTCAAGAATCAGTGACATGTGATACCCATCTAACATGCTGCATAAAAGTCTGTTTTTAGTTTCATATTTGTATGTATGTATTATTTGTCTGTGTTATGTAGACTCTTTGGGAGGGTGGCTTGTACAAACTGACAATGTTATTTAAAGATGATTACCCGTCTTCTCCACCAAAATGTGAGTATTTATCATAATCTTACATGAGAGAAGAGCTGTTTTTGTGTATCACTTGGTATTGTCACTGCACAAATAACACATATGATACATAATATAATAGTACGTTTATACTGACTATATTCTTCACTCTTTCTCCTTCAGGTAAGTTTGAGCCTCCAATCTTTCATCCAAACGTTTATCCTTCTGGTACAGTGTGTCTGTCCATACTGGAGGAAGAGAAGGACTGGAGGCCAGCCATCACCATTAAACAAGTAAACCAATAACCAAACAAACACCCACATTTCAGACACATTTCCTATTAATAACTCTCGGAAAGATGTCACTTTTTAACTAAAAACATGCACTTGTATGTATGTAAATTAAGTTGTGATATGTGCCGTGATTGTAGATTTTGCTGGGCATCCAGGAGCTCCTGAACGAGCCCAACATTCAGGACCCAGCACAAGCCGAGGCCTATACGATATACTGGTAAGCAAAGAGGCTTAATCAAAAAATGCATGCACTACTTCGATTTAAGATCAAACCACATAGATACAGAGAGATACCCTAACCCATACTCTGATTATGGTGTCATGCCATCTTGAACCGCACTTATCTCTCTTTGTTTTTCTATAGTCAAAACAGGATGGACTATGAGAAGCGTGTGAGGGCACAAGCTAAGAGATTTGCTCCAACATAGAACGGAAAGTACATGAACTCGCAGCCTGTGCTGAACATATCACGTTTTTGCATAGTTTCCGTTCCAGGACCGTTCATCACTCAATGAAAGTCCTACAACTGCAGCTAAGTAGAACTGTGGCTAAAGATTTGCTCAATCCTGCTTCTGCACAGAACTGAGCCAAGAACCCAGTACAGACCAGTATAAAGATGAAAAGAACCAAGAAGAGAGTTGATGTTGCCTGTTCTGTGACTATATTGTTGGTGATTGTGTTTTAATGGTAACCCGGTTGAAGTTAATGTAGAACAACTTTCACCCTAAGCAATGATATCATAGGACATATGACTATAAACAACTGGACGTTTCTTATATGTGACAAGTCTATGTAAGTGCATGAATTAGTTGGATTAAAATGAAAAAGTGGTTATTACGTTACATATGGTTGTTTGTTTATTTAAGCCTTTTCATTCAATCTGCCCAAGATGCCCCTAGGAAAAGTAGCCATGGTTTTATTACAGTAAAAATGTGGTAATAATCTTTTTTTTGATGGATTGATTACAATTTTACTACCATAGTTCTACGACAAAACCATGTCTAAACTATTATTGTTATTGTGGTGAGACCATAGTAAATGTGTTGTTGCTATGGTTTTACTGCAAATAACACCAAAAAACCATGGTGACTATTGTCCACAAGAAAAAAATGCTACAATATACTGTACTTCAGTATTTACTATGGTAAACTAATAATTTGTATGCATACTTCAGTATTCTGTAGTGATGTATTACTTCACTAACTTGTGAATTAATAAACTACTATAGTATTTTCAAAATGACTAATTTTACTACAGTTTATTATTAAAGTATTCTACAGTCTTCTTTCATGGGGCAGCATAATTTTAGTAAGGATGCCCCCCCACATTTATTTATTTTGCTTTGTTGTATTTATATAACTTCGCAGATGTTTGTTTTGTTGTGTTATGAAACGTGTGTAAGATGAGTCATAGTTTTGTGTAGTCACAGTGGCGTGGGTTTCAGGAGAAGTGGATGAATTATTTATATCGACGCTGTATGCATATAGAGTTTAACCCACGTCAACCACAACAAGCGCTGGGCGGAAGGTGCGGACTCCCACCTCTTAAACCTAACAGGTCCGATCATTTTATAGCTTTACTACAAATATCATAGCTTAGCCATGGTTTCTATAGCGAGACGATGTAAAATTTGTTGCTACTGTGGAGTAAGTTAGTTTTCAGGATGTTAGTAAGTGTATGCAAGCTGCAAAATCCAGACTGTCAATTTGGACAAAAAATAATAAGGTTTGATGTGTCAAGTAACTAAACTTTAACTATGTAATTATAAATATTTGAGTTCGCCAAAATGTTCTGCTGTCTTCTTCTTCTTAATAAAGCATGCATACAGCTTTCAAAAGTGTACATGTCATTAGTTAAAAGGCTGGCAAGATATTCATACTTCCTCTAACAGGCATGGGAACATTTCCAGGATGACTTCCATCAGTCAGTCAGAGAAGAAGACAGACAACAGAAATCATGTTAGTTCTGAGCAAACCGGTTTGTAATTCAGCATTCAAAATAATGAATAATATTGCATTGCATAAAATGTATCTGCGTGTATGCATACCAATGTCGATGTCTGCGTTTGTGTATTCGTGTGTATGTTAGGTGTGCAGATTGTCTTGCCCACAGGTTCCTCCACTATGTGCACCACATTACTCTCAAACAAGCTCAAGCTACACAGATGAACACACATCCTATCATATGATGAGCCACTATCAGCGTGCAAATATCTTTCCTGGTTTGTCACGCGCACACAAATCTGAGCTCTGTCAGACTGTAGAATCACACCCATTTCACTTTTAACATTCCGTGTCCACTTTCACAGGGCCTCCAGTGGCGTGGTCCTCTTTGGTTAAGGACTCATATGTCCATCATCCCCTACCAGACTTCATCCATGATCCAGAGCACTGGCACGGCCACAAAACCAATGACTTGGGTAAGCTTCAAGATTTTAACTTGTTTTATTCAGTGTCTTGCTGAATGATATCGAAAAGCACTAACTGGTATAATGGTGGCAGATTTTGCACCTGATAGAAGACATTTACATTTTCTTTGAATTACTAAACCAAGCTATAATCTCGTGTTCCCTCTGCAGTGAAGTGGACGGAGCAGAACTTTCTCAGCAAACGGCTGCACAAGCTGCTGAAGGACATGGAGGTCAAGGGCGTGTCTAATTAAGCCTGACATTTTGGAGCACGGTTTCTGAAAACCACAGCAAATAAACAATCACACTCACACTTTCGTAAAGTGTTATACCACCCGCAGACAGACACACTTTCGCATATTCTCGTACAAACATGTTGGGCTCAGGATTCACACCTGCACCTCCTACTCAAAAGAGCTGATAGAGTTGTATTGGCGATGTCTCACAAATCAATCAAATGCAGTAATAGACACATATAGATATAGATGTAGATAGATAGAAATGTGTGTTAAAAGTGAATTTAGTTCATGTGGTCTGTGTTATTTTACGCATATTGTAACAGATATTCGAACAGGAAAAATTGTACAGGAAGCTGTCTTAAATGTAATCAAACAGGAAAATTGTGTTTTACACAGTGTTGCAGTGATTATTATAAATGATTTATCCATGCACAGCATTATTTTTTTTATTCATTTGCACTTGTAATCTTTAATTAAAAACATTAAGCTCCTCTCCCCCTCTCAACAACAATTCTTCACCACATGACGCCAGCAACAAAAAAAAAGAGTACGGAAAAGTAGTCAATCGCAACTTCCTTTTCATGGTGACTTTAAAGGAGTAGTTCACCTTCAAAAGGAAACTTCTGTCATCCTTTACTCACCCTCTTGTCATTTCAAACCTGTATGACTTTCTTCCGCAGAACACAAAAGAAGATATTTTGAAAAATGTGGTAACAGAACAGCACAGCCCCCCATTCACTTCTATTGTAACCAATGCAAGTGAATGGGGGGCTGTCAACAACATTTTTCAAAATATCTTCTTTTGTGTTCTGTGGAAGAAAGAAAGTCATACAGGTTTGAAATGACAAGATTATTTCATGTCATTTTAAAGGTGAACCACTCATTCACCCAAAATTATTTCAGCATTTATTCACCATCATGACATTTCAAACCTGCATGACTTTCTTTCATGTGCAGAACACCAAAGAAGATATTCTGAAGAACGTTGGTAACCAAACAACATTGGCCCTCATTGACTTCCATTGTATGGACACAAAACCACAGAGCCATATATGGTTTTGATTGACATGAGGGTAAATTAATGATGACAAAATTTTTATTTTGGATTGTATCTGTCCCTTAGTTTTGACTGGAAGCAATACTAATGCTCTTTCATTTGTTTTAAGTGTGCGTTAGTTGGTTACACAAACTTAAAATTTTGTGTGTAAAAATAGATTGGATTTGTCAGATATAGGCAGTGTTGTGGGGAATTTTTTGCGACTGATGTCTTTTGCTTTAAGATGTGGTATCAACATAACGTAAATCCGACAGTCTCACTTTACGCGGTTTGATCTTAAAAACCACTGAAACTGTTTTTTTTTCTCTCCGGTTGAAAAGGCTTGTTCTTTTTATCTAGGTTTCCTAAAAATCCGGTGTCAAATTGGAGGCGTAATAAAAAAAAAAAAAACATAAGATAGTTAAAGTTATGAATACTGTTATAGTATAATGAGGACTGTTTTTGTTTCTTCAGTAATTATGTTATTAATTGTTTTTGTTCTATTATGTTCTATTAGCCTGCAATCTTGTTTTCGCTCTTTTCGTAACCACATCTCACAAAAAATGTACTGTCGCCACAAATGTTTTTTCTTTCACGCTACATTTTTGAACCACAGGTTGTTTATACTGCTAGTACTGTGGTTTTGTAACTCAGAATCTAGGGCTGTTTCACGTGTTTGTGGCACATAGCAGGAACACACATGACCAGACAGCTTGCATGTTTCACAAGAGTGAAAGTTTCAGCTCTAGAATATAGTCAGGCAGTTTGCTCTGTTTTCCCAGAACACGTCTGAATGTTTTTGTTACATTTTGGTGAATTGTTGTGGTTGTGTATCTTACGTAAGGTCATTGCTCCATTACATAATTTTTTCCTATGTTTTGTTTTACTTATGTAAATAAAACACCTGCATAAGTTTAGCTGTAACACATCGTTGACATCACTATAGTAAAAATATTATAGTTTAATGGGCTGTGCTTTGAAGTAAAACTTGATTTTTATCTTTCATGTAAAAATCATACCTGATTTATCCTGAAGTTTAAACAATAACTAATGTATACATTCAAGAATCTTGAGAGTTTATGGTTTTGTGATTAGTTAGAAATATTTTAGGATTCATTTAAGTGTCTCCTACCCCACAGGATCAAATCACATCATATATCATATAAAGATAAAAAACTGGATTTCATTTAGCATTCTTGATCATTTTATTAAACTGCCCATTATGAATTAATCTTAAACCTAAAAGATTTAGTACTTTAGTACAGACAAACTGATCATGTAGCTTAATCTCAAACTGAAGCAATTTAGAAATCTAGGATCTGTTTATATGATTGATGTTTAGTTGCTCATCTTGCCTTATTTTGTTAAATCATAATTTAAGCAAAACTGAAACTTTCCAAGAACCCCGCTTAATACTATTCTTACTTCACCCAAATATGAAAATTCTGTTATTATTTACTCACCTTCGAGTTGTTCCAAATCTGCATAAATGTCTTTGATAAATTACTTCATCGTTTTTTGTTGTTCTGTTGAACACAAAAGAAGACATTTTGAAGAATGTAGGACAGCAAACAGTTGTGGGGCACTTTTGACTTCCATTGTATTTTTTCCTACTAGTCAATGGAGGGCAAAATCTGTCTGGCTAGAAGCATTCTTCCAAACATCTTTCTCTGTGTTCATCAGAACAAAGAAATTTATACGGATTTGGAACAACTCGAAGGTGAGTAAATGATGACAGAATTTTCATTTTTGGGTGAAGTATCCCTTTCAGTACAGCTTAAAGGAAGCTTGAAAATCACTATTATTTGACAGTATGTTTTATATATTGTTTAATACACGAAACAATAACCTGCTGATTAAATCTCAGTTCCAAATCTAAAAAATCTCTTATTACTCACTTGAAAAATGAATGTTTCCTGACATTTGGTAAAACACATTAAAGCAAGTATTCGATGTCTGAAAAGCACTATTGCCTTTAGATTATTATAGCATTTATAAAATAAGCCAAAGGCCAGAATTTTTTAAACTTTGTTTTACAAAATCAGATGATGCATTTGTTAATGCAAATCTTACAAAACATGCACTTAAACATGCAATAAACATCTTTATTATTCTTTTTATTATTGATTTTGTAAAGAAATATTCCAGTGTGAAACACAATGGAATCTGGCTGTCGTCAGTTAGACTCTTTAGTTATAAATTTACGTTATATACGTAGATTTCTGTCTGTTGCATTTAACTCGGAGCATTCCATTAATTTTTATTCCTAAAAAATCTTTATTCTTCGTTCTTTGTTCTATTCGTTCTTTTTTTGTATTTTCTCCTAAATTCTGCTTTAACACTGGGATATTTTTAACCCAGCATTGGGTCAATAAGGGAAAAACCCAGCCGTTGGGCTAAATTACCCGAGAAAATGTTTACATTTGACCCAAGGATGGGTTGAAACAACCCAGCACCAGTTAATTTACACATTGGCTGGGTTTGTCCCTTTTTGACCCAACACTGGAGTGAAAGTCATAAAAGTCGCTCATGTTAAACATATTGTGTCGACATAGTCAGCCATTCTAACAAATATGTAAAAATCTCAGATATTCGACCACGCTTTTTATTTCTTTAGCAACATATTCTTGGAAATAAGGTACACAATCTGTCACTGATGTAGTACCTTCTCAAAAACTACACTTTTCACTAAAGAGTACACAGCAAAAAGTACTAATATGTACTGTACGCAGTAAAATCAAATTAACTCTCACAGTGTATGTATAATCCACACTATATATACACTGTGAGTGTTAATTTGACCTTTTTAACACTGGTGATTTTACTGTGTACAGTACATGTTAGTGATACCTCATAGGTACATATTGGTACCAAATGAACACATCTCTGTACGTAAGTGGTAACTATTAAAAGCTTTTAAAGGGTACCGTCCCAGTGACAGCTTTTGTACCTCTTGTACTGACAGTGAAGAGCTATACACAGTTCAGTGGATATCATTATTACACGTTTGCACTTATATATTATTGGATGTAATGTAATGTCTGGTTTATTTTGAGTTGGTCCACATAGAATGTTTTGAATGTGTGTCATGCTGCACTTTCCACCCACACACAAACATACTCTTAACACCTACCTAGACCACTCAAGCACCTCTCGTTGCGGTCTTGAGACCCGAGGCTGTTTTCTTGTTTTGCATGAGTGTAAATCCCTCCCTCTTCCCTCACAAAGACAACTGACCTTTAGCAGAGAGCCTGCAGTGCTGCTTGTTTTATCTGACTACCTTTGCATTGTTTTTTTGAAACGAATCTTTGAAATCAAAAAATCTTTGAAATGATGATTACATTTGCAATTTTGCTCGGTGATTCTGGTGGTGGTGAAGTTACCTGCATGGTATTTTTGCGACACGCACATACGCCCAAGCCATGACAAAAAAGAATGCATTGGTTACGCATTTGCTGGTCCTGTTTTAACACTGAATTGTAGCACACATTTTGAAACGAAGGGTTCTTGCGAATCGATGATATGTTGCAAGAGTTCTGAGTAAGCATGATGTTTTGAATGACGCATGCATGTTTTAAGAGAAAATATGCTTTTCCTTTAGTTTTACTTTATTTATGTCCTATATCGTGTTTTTTTTTCCTTGGCCGCAGTACAACCTAGTTAAGTGCGCTTGTAGATTTGCTCGCATGCATGCATGTGTTTGTTTGTATGCATGTGTGTGTAGTCTGTGGGTATCAAATGTTTGTATGAAACAGGATGTGGTCCTCATCATATCTTTGTGCTGTGAACGTAGCTCATGTGCCGTAAGGAGCCCAGCGAGACGCCCAAGAGGTTAATATTTCTCTTATCAGAACCCAAGATATTCAGTCTTTCCTGACAAAACTGGTGCACAAAATGCTGAATACAGATTCCCTTGCACATGGATAAACATAGTTCTTCCATCTGTCTACGTATTTTGGGCAATGAACTATTGGTTGCTGAGAGCATGAAATGACAGAAATTCTTTTTCAGAGTCTGACTGATGATGTCTCAAATGACAGAGTCTTCAAGAAAGACATATTATTGGGCATAGGCAATACGTGGTAATATTATACATTTTAGTGTTTGATTTGCATGTGTACTTTTGTAGTATTAATCATTTTTCGTCTTTGCTGACTACTTAATTGCCCGTATAAAACCCTTTTTTCGAAGCAAACCCAAATTCTTGAGAACCTCTGAGAGAGGTCCAAGAGGATCCATCCCGTTTTCTCATCTGGCTTCTGCAAAATAAACCCACTGACCTTTTAATTTAGCTCTTTGCACTCTTTAAACGCAACCTCTAACCTCTCATTGCGGTTACTTATCAGGCACACAAGCGTATTCACACACACTGAGCAAAGGTGAAGAAGTGCAATTGTCAAAACGAGAGAGCGACAGAGCGAGAGTGAAAGGTCGAAGGAGTTACAGAGAGGGAGGAGTAGAGTGAGATACAGAGAGATGCTCGTGACAGATGAGGATGAGGGTAGAGGAGGGGCAGAGAGAGAGAGAGAGAGAGAGAGAGAGAGAGAGAGAGGCGAAGGATAGAGGGGAATTTATCGTAAGGGTCAGGTAGAAAGACAGACATCTGCATCGATGGTGCCTGCACAGACAGCTGTTTGATAGACAGCTGAAGGGTGAGTCTTACATTTCTAACATTTGAATGACTTTACCTGCGCTATACCACCAGGGTCGAGCGACAGTCGCCTCTGCAAATGATCCAACTTGTCATAAACGTATGACTATCATTGCTTTAGATAATATTGTTCACATTGTGATGACACCTGTGGTCACACCTGTTTCTTGTGCACTTAAAAGCAGTTCATCATGCATCCATCACTAACCAGGAACGAGTCGGATTGAAATTGCACATGGGTTGCAGAAATTGCAGAAATGTCCCAGAATACCTTTAGCATCATTTGTCTGTGGATGGCACGTGGTTTGGTCTTTTGTCATCTCGTGCAGTGACGTTATTATATAGGTTGATATTTAGCCACCATTCCACATCTGTATTAATGAAAAATCTGCTATGCCGGAGGTGTACGGCTTGCAACGCCTGCAAACTCTACCGCACATCACACAGTACGCACTCTTAAGACTAACATTGAGAAGGTCGGAAACGGGCGTGTAAAACTGAGAATGAGAAGCCGATGATCGCTTCGATCAGGTTTGACTTTGTGTCATACAAACAAATAAACTGCTGTCCGAATGACTCCGTTCACATTTATAAAAGAGCGCCAGAGAAACCACACAGTCGCCAGTTGCCATAGTATATCCTGTCCCTGTCTGAAATCTCTCACCGGTTTGACAAACAGGACACCGTCAGAATATTCGTGTGCCATTTTGCGAGAAGTCATCTTACGGTTACAGCTGAGGTTTTTCTTGTTTGTCTGTGGGTGTCGTTTCGAGCTCTCGGTGGAAATTGCTTGTATTTAGATTGACCACCCACTCACTCACTATGAGGGGAGCGTTGCTGATAAAACGGCACACTCAGCAAATGTATCAAAGGTAGCTTGCGTCATGAACAGAGAGCTGAAGCACGCTGAAAGCCTTGTTCGAGAATTTTGCAGTAGAATATAATATGTGGTTTTGCAGTTTACTGTTATCTGTGGGCAACATCCTGTTGGGTTAAAAGGCAACGGTGATGCCATTTAAAAGTGAAAGCTGAATTTTAAAAATTTAAAGTCCTCAGGCTGGCTATTTGCATTACCCAAGTTTTTTTTGTAATTGTAATATTTTATGAATTGATCTGTTTTTTACTGTTGCTCATATTCATGGTCATGGATTTAAAAAGCGCTCACTTAGCTAACAAGGAACGTTCTTAAAGTTCTGAAAGTTCTCTCAGAATTATCAAAAAAATGTTTTTGCTGTCATTTTAAATGAACCTTTTATCAACATGTGTCATTATTTTGTCAATATGCGTCATTGGTACACTGTAAAAATAATTTGTTGTTTTAACTTAAAAAATTAAGTTTTTATTTTAGTACCTTAAAATGTTTATTTACTTTAACTTATAAATATTAGTTAAATGAACAATTTTGCATCAAATTCATGTAATAACTAATATTTTTACTTTGAATTAACTCAAAATATTAAGGCAGCCGGGTAACTTAATTTTTAAACTCTAAAAACGTTATAAAAACATTATTATAAAACGGTCAGTTCTGGTCCTTGATTCTGATTGGCTGAGCCGAGTGCTAAGCCGTTATAAAATACCCCGATTTATAACCGCTGACCGCATTACATAGCCTAAATATCACTTTATTTACTTTATTTTATGAAACCTTGCTACTCATATGGATTAACCGTTCTATAAAAGCAATAAGCCCCACGAAGCGTGGGTTACAGTGCATTTTATAACAGCTAAGGGGGTTTTAGGCACTCCGCTTCGCGTCGCTTTGCCCTTAGCTGTTATAAAATGCACTGTAACCCAGTGCTTCGCGGGGCTTATTGCTTTATTCTTACATTGTTAGTAAAACATTTAAAACATTCCGAATAACCTTTTCATAACTCAATTTGAATGTTAGCAAAACATTCTCAGAGTGTATTTTGTTAGCCATCCCGCTCCTTGCCACAGACATCATGACACCTCAAAAGTGTTGTTAGTTTGTCATTACATGACAAATACTTCTTTTATTCATAGTTCACAGTTTAATAGTGATTAGTCGTCGTCCTGGAGAGACTTGATTTGTTACCCAAGAACATAATAGTAAATATCTGTAAATATCGTTGATCCTCCGGTCGGATCAACGCTGTCTGGCTTTGAGTTTCACGTTTTACCATGACACTTTAGTACCTAAACTTCCCAGGAGCAATATGGTCTGTGTGTGCATTTCTGTATGTGTCACACCGTAAAAACCACACCTGTGGTCGAGCTCTCAGCCATATCGCCATAGCGACTGCTTGTGACCTCATAGCTGTTGGCTACAGAGTTTGTTTCTGCAAAACCTGCCCCCAAAAACATGCATTAAGAGTTATTAAGAGATGACCGCGTCTCACATCATCTGATAAATTACGCGAAATATGATCCCAGATATAGATCTTAGACAATAGATTAACCCAACCACAGTTGTGTGATGCATTGAGGCTAAGCGGTGTATTAACTCATTTACATCAGTGTGTACATTAATTATTGATGAAAGGGATGATTCACCCAAAAATGGAAATTCTGTTGTCATTTACTCTCCCTCGTGTCATTTCAAACCTGTTTGACTTGCTTTCTTCTGCACAACACAAAAGAAGATATTTTGAAGAATGTTGGTAATCTAACAACATCGACCCCCATTGACTTCCATTGTATGGACTCAAAACCACTGAGACATTTCTCGAAATATCTTCTTTTGTGTTCCACAGAAGACTCAAATACAACATGATGGTGAATAAATGATCAATTCTTTCCTTGGGTAAACTATTTCTTCAATTTTTTTGTATGTGTTTAAGATCCAAGAAGCAATGAAGGATTACTGGTATACCGCCCTCCTTATTTTCATCGTGTTTCATGTAAGTTCCCCGTCCAGCCTAACAGAAACAGGTACGTTTTATGCATCGATGCGCGACAAATGTTTACTCGTTTAATTTTTATGCTAACTGTTGTCTTGTGTTTTACTATAAAAAGGAGGTTTGTCCTGCGTGAACGACTACTTGACAAACATTTCCTGTGTGTGGTGGAACTCTACGGATATCTCCGCTCAGCGATGTGAGCTTCAGGGGGTCAGAAACAAAAAATATGCAAGGTAAAAAAGTTCTAAACCGTAATATACTGATTAAGTGAACTGTAATTAATAAAATGAATGATTGTAATTTAATTGAGTGTAATTTTATTGTGTGTTTTAGGTGTGAGCTGTTGCCACTGAGCAGTCATTCATATTCTGCCAGAGGTTGTGCTTTGACTTTTCAAACGGTGAGCAAAATTCATTACTTATAGCTTAAAGGTCCAGTGTATGACATTTAGCGGGATCTAGCGGTGAGGTATTTCTGTCAATACATCCTCCAAAAGGTTGGACCTTTAACTAGTAATTTACTTTATCAACAAATGTTCCTCTCTCCCTCTCTCTCACAGAACTTTTTCTTTCTTGTTAAAGTCGTCTTGAACGTGTCTTGTAATGGATCTCTCTTCACTACAATGCTTTATAAACCTGGCCGACACAGTGAGTGGCTTTTATGTATTGCTGAACAAAATGAATACTTCTATTTTGGTTTTAGATCTGTTTCAATATCTGCTTTTATGGCGACAGTTAAGACGCAGCCTCCGGATGAGCCCACTGTGAACGGGACCAAGATGTCCTGGTGTCGAGGCGTTAACTTTCCCAATGACATCGAAGAATATGAATTCCAGGTTCAGTTTAAACCTGGACATTTGGAATGGGAGGTCAGCATGCCTTTGTGTTTAACTAACATTTTATTTCATCCTATTGATTCTTTCAATGACAACTACAAAAAAAAAAAAACTTACTGTGGTAGGCCATATGAGACCTTTTTTTTTTTTATCGCACTTGTGCTTTTTGTTGTCCTTATGTTGTTCCTATTGCTCCATTGTTTATCTCATCTGTAAGTTGCTTTGGATAAAAGCGTCTGCTAAATGTGAATGTAAACTACATGATTTACCAGCCCACAGAGAATACCGCTTAGAATGTATTTTGAGTCTTGTACATATTATGCATTCTGTGTTATAGCTGGCGGATCCTCAATTATCTCATGGAACGCACATAGAGCTGGACCCTGACAGTCTAACTATAGGAGAAGAGTACCAGGCCAGGGTCCGCGTGAAGCCGGTTGAACCCAGAAATGAGGGTCATTTCCGGGGGGAGTGGAGCGACTGGAGTCCTGCTGTGTCCTGGATGTCTGAGGTTGGGAAGTCACCACCAGGTGACATCTCAGGTCTCCTGTACATAACAGTTGTTTGTGATTTCATTAAAGGACAACGTTTTCATTTGATAACAATTCACTTCCCTTTTCCAGTCTTGCCCGATGACAGCCGTACAATTCTGATCATTGGTTTCCACGTGCTGCTTGTAATTATTGCCATTTCTTTGTTCATCTACAAGGCCAAAAAAAGCAGCGGGCGAGTATTAGAGTATTAATCTCAATAATGAAGTTAATGTTTCCAAATAGTGCTAGAGCAGAAGTAACTGGGATTTTTATTTTTTGTAGGTGGTTGAAACCAAAAAGTCAACACGTTCCAGATCCCTCTAGATATTTCCAACCTCTTCACGCTGTTCACGGAGGAAACTTCCAGGTGAGTATTTCCCAGAAATTATCTGATAACATCTGGTGTTTTTGTATATATTTCAGTAGTTTACACGCCTAAAAAGCTGCCACAAAAGATAAGACGAACGATTCTTTTTGTTCCCCAAATAACCATTTACTCAAAGTTTCTGATAAGAACCATTTTCCTCACTTTTTTTAATCCATAGAACCCTTTTAAAGTGAAAACCAAGAACCTTTTGTGAAACTCTTTTAAAGAGTGTAGTACAAATTTTCTCTCAGTCCATGATTTTCATAAATAAAACATGCTGTGTATGAAGATACACTAATAACATTCGCTGGTTCACATATCTTCCCATACAAAATATATGTCACGGTTTAGTCACAAACTCACACACACCCGTGTTTAATGATGAGAACCACAATTCTTGTAAAGGCTGACTCATTCTTTCCTTATGCAACCAAACACACACACACACGCACGCACGCACACATACACACACACCACACACGCACACACGCCAGTGGTGTAAAGTATTGGAGTAAATGTACTTAGTTACTTTACTTAAGTATCTTTTTGGCTACTTTGTAGTTGTACTGAGTATTAAAGATATTAGCAACTTTTACTCTCTACTTAACTACATTTTTGAACAAGTATATGTACTCTTTACTCCACTACATTTGTAATGACTAATGCA